>NC_041371.1:21897058-21927081 GCF_900634415.1 Cottoperca gobio
GGTTACATTTTTTAAATGCATTTGGATGGAAATCTGACTACTTCGAGATGTACTTGCATTTAGCTACTCTGACTGTAAAGAAAATCTATTGATCAATATGTGGATTGTTATGAATGGATTAGCCATTTAGGGAATGTAAATGCCATCACATATGTTGAGAGTCCAAGGTGAAGTTTTCAAATGTCTTGTTTTGTCCAACCAACAGTTTACAGTGATGTATAAAATGGGAAAAAGCAGCAAATCTTCACAATGGAGAAGTAGCAGTCATTTGAAGTTTTTGATTGATTAAACAACGGCAATGATTGAACAATTATGAAGACAGTTGCCGTAACTTTGTGTAGACTAATTGATACAATTATTAGTTATTTGAGCTCCACTTTAAAGTGTTCATGACTTGCGACGCCCTTTTTCAGTCTCTATGGTCTCTGTTTATTCTGGTAAACAAAACCATTGTGATGTTTTCAATGTCAACTACATAATGGTGGCTGCCACAGAAACCAGGACAAGCCATGTCCTTTTAACTTATTCCTTTTTTCTGGTGGGAAAGTGTTGATGTCACTCTGGTGGTTCTCACAGTATGAAGTGCCCACACCATCTCCTCCCTGCCTCACCCTTTCTCTTTCACAGACCAGCACACTCTCTCCCTCTGGCTCATAAACACAATCCCACTGTACTCAGCAGAAGGATTGATGACTTGAGTATTATTGAGTTTGATATGGCGCACGGTAACCAAGTGAGAACAGGCCAGTGTTTATAGTAAAGCAGGAGGGGAGTGCACAGTAGCAATGACCTGATTTTCTCGGCAACAAGCTCCAGTGCCGGGGTCATGTTTTAGGTGTTAGCGAGAGATGTTTTTTTATTCAGCTGGAAAAATGCTGACTGACAGCAGAGAGTATGAGAAGGCTACTTTTAGCTTGCAGACTGGGAAACTCCTGCTTGCAGAGAGAGAGTGCGCACGGGGAGGGGTGTACATGAGAGAAATGACAGTTGTATAAGTGTGTGTGTGTGTGTGTGCGGGTACACAAGGAATAACAACCAATATACTGGCTTATGGCTGTGGCCCAAGTCTTTGAACTCTCTTTTGTTCAAAGCAGCAGACATCTGTCTAGACTCCAAATATCGCCTTTCCACAATTGACTGTTCTTCACTTCTCAGCTGGTGTATAAAGTCAGACCGACGCCAGGCCGTGGATGTTTCAGGGAGTCTTTAACATGATCACCGCAAGTGTTACTGCCAATAAAATGTGAACTTTGATTTGTATTTTAGCAGATAAAAAAATAAAGTTCTTGTGCATGATCATTTATATCTGCAGTATGTGCAAGAAGACCATCCTTGTTTCTACAGCAATGCTCGCAGCTCTGAGGCTATACGTGGAAACAGCGGTGGTTAGAGCTGCAACGATGAGGCGACTAATCGATAAGTTGGTCAAAAGAAGAGTAACCGCAACATAGTTTGATAATTAATCATTAAAGTAATTTTTCACTCAAAAATGTCAGAAAATGCTGTTTTTAGCGTCTCAAATATGGAGCTGTTTTATGTGAGAGATAATGGTCAGCGAAATGAACCCCGACAGGGTGAGCAGCTCTGGACTCACTTGGATCTGCGGCGACAGCAACGTAACTCATATTATGTCAAACTTTGACAAGTGTCCACATATCCCAGCTGATTGCCGTGTAACTGGCAGTCGAGGAGACTAGGACAGAAAGTCCTTCCCATCCCGTGTCCCTTTAGTGTTGACTGTCTTCTTCTCAAGGGTTCTCTGTCGTCCAGCTACACAGCAACGGTCTGCTATACAGAAACAACAGGTCGTAGAGTGTTGAAGTTGACCAATCAGAATGAAGTATTCAACTAAGCCGTGTAATACATCATATTAAACTTTTTTGGACTGACAAGACATTTAAAGACGTCACCTTGGACTTTGAGAAACTGGGATGGTTATCCTTTCACTATTTTCTGACTTTTAATCTAATAACAGAGAAAATAATATGCAGGTGCAATAATGAAAATAATTGGTAGTTGTTGCCTTAGTGGTGGTATTTTTAAGAATTAAAATCCTATATCGTCCCATCCCCACTTCATATTTTTGAGATTTGGGAGGTGTGTGCATAAGCTCCTCTTCGACCTGTAGTTACCCATAACCCCCTTCTCTGCAGAGACGTTTAAGTGCATCCTCACAGAAGCATAACTCCAGCCTCAGCCTACATATCCAAGGCCTCTCCAAGTTATTTAAGTTTATGAAGCTGGCAGTAAAATATTCTACAATGTCTTATCATTTTCACCTTATAACTGAACTATGGGTGCTAACTTACTGTGTTTCATGGTTTCACCAGCCACAAAAGAGAGAGTAGAAAAGGGCCAACTTGTCATTTTGGGGTGAACTAATGTAAGGCTTTGGATGTGATCTTTGACTACCTCTCATCGCCTCATGTCAAGTCTAAGTACAGCCAGCAATACTTAAGCCCTAAAGCAGTTTATTTCCAGCAGTGTTACTTTATTACAAAAGCTACTCCAGTCTGAAAAGCTTCAGATACTCTCTGAAGGGACCACACATACTGTACAGTTGACAGGACTGACTCTTCTTTTAGCCTTTACTAGTTGTCCTTTGTATTCGTCAGCAGCAAATTTAAGAGTTTTTTTGGGTCTGAGCTGCAGTGTAGTAACACACACACATACACACACACACACACACACACACACACACACACACACACACACACACACACACCCCCGTTTTTCATCTCTGAGTGTTGGTGTTAATGGCACTGAGTCATAATGGCTCCCTGTTCTTAACACTTTGAACACCATGCTAATGAATCACATGTGTGCGGGTGTGTGTGTGTGTGTGTGTGTGTGTGTGTGTGTGTGTGTGTGTGTGTGTGTGTGTGTGTGTGTAAGGTAGAGCAGAGCAGGGGGGCTTTGCTGCTCTGTGCAGTAGGTGGTCTGTGTGTGTGTGATGGAAGCTGTGAAGGGGGTGGTCTATTTCTGATCCTTGGAGGTAACGTTTTTGCAAGGCTCCTATATGAACATGGTGGTGCTTAATGCCACACAGTCACACACAGCGGTGCCCTCCCATAGAGCTTCAGTCAGACCGGTGCTGCTGGTAGTAGCTGGCATCACATCACAGGGGCTGCGCAGTTTGACTGAGGTGACTCAGTGGGGATGGTCTGCATGCAGGAATCACTTCCCGTGTGCGTGTGTGTGCGCCCGTGGGATTTATATGCGTCTTTCTGATTTAGCTACTCCACATGCTGGTTAAAGTAATATTTTGGGCGCCAGTAGACTATTAATTCTGTCTCCAATATGACAGGCCGAAGAGATGATGCACACGTGATGCAGACCAAACGGGTGCAAAAACAAATAAGTCTGCGGAGTGGACGCTGTGGTTTTGCGTTTAGTGAAATAAGTCAAATTCGCCCTGTATGTGCCTATTTTCAGGATTGTGGGACGGCATCATCCACCTAATGCAGCTACAAATATAACTTCTAGTTGATGACATTTAAAAAGCACATTTAGGGATCCCTTCAATAAACGTCCCCTTCCATTTTTGACATTGAAGTTTTATTATATCAGCCAGCAAAACACTTCCACCAGCTCTGTAGAAATATCAGACTATGAAGAAGAAAAAAGCTAAATGCTCTAAAAAGACAACATTTGTCAATTTCAATAATAAAATCCTACTGAAATGTGCTCCTCAGCAGGGCAGAGGTCTGCAGTGCTTCTGCCCAGTGTGCAGCCCTGCCGTGTGAAGGCTGTTTGCATTACTCATGTTATCGCTTTATTCATTGTCGTACTTGATCAGCAGGCTCTGCATTGTGTTTGCATATTGCACAATTTATAAACTATGCAATCTGGTTTGCTTGGTAGCGCCCGGAAGTCTTACTGGGCAGCAGTAAATGATCTGCTCAGAAAATCGTTTGCAGAGGAGGACAAAGACGTTGGTGACTAACCTGCTCTGCAGTTGAAGGACTGCTACAAAAGATTAGTTTGTCATTTAAAACTGAAGTTTGTAAGAGAAGAACATGGCACTTAGTTCCATCTAAAGACTCCTACAGACTACATAAACGGCCTCACTCATCATGTATGGATAAGAGGAATTTCTCCATCTTCACCTGTGGTGCCTCCTGTATGACTGAGGTTTCCTGAGGAGGATTGTTCACTTTGTACAGCATGAGCCTTTCATGTCTCACTTTCATGTTATCACTAACATTTCAGCTCTTTGAGTCTCTCAGTCATCTCTGACTGTGTTTCCTTTGCAGTGATTACTTATCTTAAGATGGAAATAAAAGTCTCTAATCAGGCACTCCCTAGCAGAAGTCAGAAGATGGAGATTTTCCTTTCTTTCCTTCCTTCCTGTTTTTTCTTCTTAATCCTCCCTCTTTGTTCGTTAAACAAATGAAGAGCCACAGCATTAAAGGCTGTGTGGAGGGACTACATCCTGCAGACATGGCTGAACAAAACAAGGCAAATGCTGTGGTTTGCTATAGACGGAATCGGAGTTTCGGGCTTCCGGTGGAATCGCAATGCATGCTGGGGTGGCAAGCCTAGAAAAGTGAGCACCAACTCTACAAGGGCCGCCATATTGGATTTCTTCTCTACGTGTTTACATTGTATTTAGCTTATTCTTCAAGCGTGTTGTAAACAAACCTACTACTCTACAATGAATTCTGAACTCCTTTCTTATGATGAGGTTCAGATGTGGAAAGTCGAAGCTTTGAAAGTATTTTGCTGCAAGCGGAATTTAAAGGTTTCAGGAACAAAACTCGAGCTTATTGCCAGGGTGTTTGCTGCATCAGAGACGGGCATTGAGGAGCAACCAACAGCTAACGAAAGACTTTCAATCACAGAAAAAGAAAAGACTAAGCTTTTGGTTATGCCGAGTGGAGTTTCAGTGCCTGATCCCTTGACATTGCAGGATGGCTGGGTCAATGAAATCAACAGCATGACTTCTTGGCTGCCGATATACCTCAGCGATATAACATTATTTTTAATGTCTGACCACCCAGGTAACCATGTCGAGTTTCATAAACAAACTTTGAACGAATACAAAGAAGGCAAAGCATTTAGACTGTTTGACTCTGGCTGGTTGAAACAAATATCATAAGCTCTTATTGCAGTTGTGTTGCAGGGTAAGCTATTATAAATATATACCTAACTTGTGTTTGTTAATGATTATAAAACTCAATATATAGACAGTACATTTGTCTTTTATATAAATCAAGTAGATAGACTACATACCCCAGGTCGAGTTCAGGATCAGGGAATTCATTTGTTGGTTTTCCTTGCATGAAATGCTCACTGCAAATCCGCGAAGATTTCTTGGGCTCCCAAGACTTCCCATTGTAATCCTGTCTCTTTACAGCTTTGGTCCATGCTAGCCTTCTGTCATTGTTCTTTAGTGCTGTTGGAAATGGAAATAGTTCGAATGGTAGCTTGCAGTCGCAATTTTTGCAATCGTGAAGCTCACAATGAGATTCTGCCCATTTATTTAGCTTTCTCCCACTGCTCGAACATCCTTTCACCACACAATGTCGGTGTCCAACCACCATAACTAGAAGAGCGATGATTACACACTAAAAACTAGCCAAATACAATGTAAACACAGTTGAAGAATAAGCTAAATACAATGTAAACACGTAGAGAAGAAATTCAATATGGAGGCCCTTGTAGAGTTGGTGCTCACTTTTCTAGGCTTGCCACCCCAGCATGCATTGCGATTCCACCGGAAGCCCGAAACTCCGATTCCGTCTATACACGGATGGCAATACAAAGTGAATGCATGTTACTCGCAACTGTTGCATTCGGCACTTTCTCGTATTAACCTTTTTTATTTACAGTTACCATGACCGAGATGCCTGAATACATAACAAAGTGCACTACACAGTTTAGTTTAGTCAAACATTTTTTTAATTCCTGGGAACATTATGACGTTATGCAGATTGACCAAATTCCTATTTAATTGCTATGGCATGTTAACAAACTAAAATAATACATACTTTTTTTTTTTATGAAATTAACTTGAGCCTGCAGAAGCTTTTCTTCTTCTGAGAAACTGTACTGAGAAAAGCTTTGCTGAAAGCGAGGCATGTGTTGCAAACCGTTAGTATGAAGAAGGAAGTATGTGTGTGTTTTTCTGAGAAATGCAGACAAATGGCAATAAAAGGAAGTAAGAGCGCAGGGAGGAGACAGTGGAGCCAGAACTCCCACATGGGCTGCGATGTGTCCGGGCTTGTTCTCATCCAGTCTGTAAATGATTAGCAGGAAGTGGAATCACATCCCAGACCCACTGCAGTGCTCCAACACCTCACTCCCACACATAGGCTCCTCTCTCACACACACTTTGACATACAGACATCTTTACATTGCTGGAGCTTTGTGTTTGAAAATCTGACTGCAGGATATCTATATTTAGTCTTTTGTTGTAGCTTAGCACCTATCAGCCGGGATCATAGTTCAGACTGTGTTCACACTGAAACAAAGAAAGTATTATTATTGTGCCACAAGTCTGCACAAAGGACGAGGAAACCAAAGCAAAAGAAAATTCTAAGTCCACTACGTGTTTGCATAAAACTTCCCAAAAATGATTTGCATATGCAGCTTTGTGGTAATTTCACTTTTGGGAACAAGTGTGCAGAGGAAGAGGAGTCGTTGACGCTTAACCAACAGCTGTATGGTTCACAATCATAGATGTATAATATGACTCTGGATACAACGCCGCCGCTCAGCCTTGTTTCATATTTTGATCTATAGAGTTTTTATATTTTTGTAAAACTACAATATTTATTCTGTTGATTTGACCTCGAGCCAAGAAAAGCGATTTAAACATCTGTGACGTCACCACAATGTAAAGTCGACCGAGCGGGAACTTTATTTGTCAGTCCGTTTGCTCTACTTTACATGTTTATATTGTATCAGGGCGAGCTCTCTCGTTTAAAAAAAAGAAAGAATTGTGAACAGTTTTTCCCAAAGGTCGTTGGAATAACAAGATGTGTCGCTGGCCCATGCTCCTGTATTCTCTGCCTCTTCATGTGGATATGATCTAAAGCATAAGATAGTGTTTGTACATAGCAGCTGTTCATATCAAGTTCTTTCTGTAATCTGAAGAGTGGGTTTTTCCTGATGTAGAGATGAATTGCATTTGACAAGTTTTTGTTGTTTGTCTCCCACTTGACCTAAAATATATTAAAAGGATTTATTAAAAAAACAAAGCTTTAGCATCTCTTTATTTCTGTTTAAGCCTCATTACGTCTTTGCTGAACACGCAACCTCTGCCGTATACTAATGTTTCATTCTCTGTGTTGTTAAAGCTCTTCTTTGTTGTCCTTCATCACAGTGTTGTGTTGCCCAGGATGTCTTCGAAGGCTCACAGCTCCAATAACATCGCCCATGCCCAGCGGACGGTGCAGCAGCTGAGAATAGAGGCGAGCATTGAGAGGATAAAGGTACTTTGCAACAATAAACCAACTTCCATGCGTCTGTGTTTTCTAGACTTTCATCTCTGATTTAGTTTTTTTTATCTCTTTACATTTTAGCCAAGTTCCTATTATTTCATCCCTACTTGTATATTATACATCAAATTATTGTAAATTACACTTGTTAAATGCTACTGGGATATAC
The DNA here is from genome assembly GCF_900634415.1 of Cottoperca gobio. NCBI lineage: Eukaryota > Metazoa > Chordata > Actinopteri > Perciformes > Bovichtidae > Cottoperca > Cottoperca gobio. Next base: position 21,904,673 of record NC_041371.1, read on the forward strand.
ATATTTATTTTTGCAGTAAAATGATTTATGCTTGTGCAGAATAAAACCTCAGAGAAAATATAACGGTGCGTTCACACCGGACTAGCTCGAGTTTAATTATGGCATCATTTGTTTACTAGCGTCACTCACGCTAGATGTGACGGGGCTTACCTCCATGTAGATACCAGCAACATTTCATCAACCGTCAAATCGCTTTGCGTCCGATGTGAACGCAACATAGGATGTCTTTTAAAAGAATGAACAATGTGGCGAATGAAGGGAAAATCTTTGCGTCTGATTGGCTGCTCATGCTCTGAGCATAGATGTGACTAATCCTGCGATCACATTGTTGCATCTTCTTTAAAAACTAACACTGTGTCTTTGTCTTCCATTGTTTCTGTAGGTCTCCAAAGCCTCTGCAGACCTTATGAACTACTGCAGTGAACACGCCAGAAACGACCCTCTGCTAATGGGCATCCCCGCCTCAGACAATCCCTTCAAGGACAAAAAGCCCTGCACTATATTGTAGTGGATGCCACTTAGCCTTTCTGTGTTTGCTTATTAATGTTGCTGTATTCTTTTTGTTGGGAGGAGTGAGGGGTGTGATCGTATCATTACCATGTGTTCACCTGTTCTGTTAAGTCAACAATTCAACCAGGATTTTACTCCAAAACAGCCGTCGGTAATGAGCAAAGAAATGTCCAGTTTGATCTCTGACCACTAATTTTAACACTCTGGCTGCATGAGTTGCAATGGGTACATAATGTTGCTTAAATAATAATCAACAGCAGAGATTATTTTCTGAATGTTGTGATACTCGTCAGTGATGCCTTTGGTCCTATCAGTGGCGGGCCATGCATTTCACACCTAGGCCTTCAGTGATGTCCTACACAGTCCTACCTGAATTATTCCACCTCTTAATACCATCATTATGACTCCATGGCTCTAGAAACTATACATTTAGACAGAAACGCAGGATAACCGGGCGTTGCATCACCTTAACATAGTCAAGTACAACAGAGTTATATTAATATTACCGAAACATTTAGTTGTAAATAGCAGGCATTCCCAGCAGTACAATGTGCAGTGCCTCTCGGAGGCTGTGAGGGGTACCGCTCGAAGTTAGTGATTTGAAAGTGGCGGACAAACTCTTTTCCTGGCTGTGATAGGCTCGCTAGCGTCGGGGTTGGCCGTTCTCTTCTCACAATGTCTATCTTTTCTTGAAAAGTCCGTCTTGAAAATGGCGTTGTAATTATATCTGCAACCAAATCGATCTCTTCTCCTCCTTCAGCCATTGTGGGTTGAAAAAAACAGCTTGTAGAAATCTACACAAATTAGCTTGTTCAAAGTTTGCTAGCTCTGCATAGCTCTGCCTCTCAATAGTGCGTATCCAATCAAAAGACGTGGGCGTGCTGACGTTATCGTACGCCTGCTAGCTGGCCCCGGTGTCCCCAACTCGAAATCTGATTGGTTAACGTCACAGTTTTGTCTCCGTTCACTTTAAGCTACAGGCGCCCGCACTGTTGATTCTGAAGGCCTAAGGGCAGATTTCTTGGACCCTGGCAACACATTATGGCTGAAATATGATTGGATAAAAGCTCTAACATAAAGGCCAGCCCTCCAACTCTCCATCTGAGGCTGGAAGCAGCGCAACCAAGAGGAAAGCTATGAAATGAAGAGAATAGACTATGGGGAATAATTTAATACATATTTGTAGAAAGAATATATCAAAATTAAATATATATTCTGATGATGTTTAGGCCAGCAGCGAAGGCCTTGCTGGCCCTGACGGCCCACCACTGGGTCCTATTGTATGTAAACGGTCTCCTCTCCATTAGGCAGTGACTGTTACTGTCTCTCTGGTTTGCTTCAAGTGGACTCATCCAGCCAAAGTTTCCCTTTAGTCCCTTAAAACATATTAGTTTTAAGGCCAAAACGTTTTTTCATCAATCCCTGGTCAATTTTGAGAGTTTGGGCTATTTTGCTTCCATAACATGTCTTCTGCCAGACTAGTGGAAAGAAAACATTTCTGAGTTTATTTGACTAACTTTGTCTATTTTGGTCTGTAGAATTCACCAAAAGTTAGCATTAGATAATGCCTCATTTGCATATTTAATCATACAATTTCAGAAATCTTGTATTAAAAAAATAGACAATTAGGGCAATTATCTTACTGTAAGTAATGAACTGGGGATGTTTCATGGTGATATCTATTAGTTAAATATTTGACCATATTCACCTGGAGCGTCTCGCAAAATGGAGGAATTTTACAATACATATCTTTAAAGGTCATTCTTTTCCAGAAATCTCCACTTCAGTAGCACTTATATACAGCACACTTTCCAGTTTCATTCAGCTCTATATTCTGAAGGGGGTTCAGATATCATTCATAGTGTGATTTATAGAACATTTTATTCCTAAAAACATGTCAAAACATTTTTTCATGGCTGTTCACAGTATTTTCTGATTTATGGAGAGTCACACAGATATCCATAATTCCCTCCAATTTTGAACCTGGCTTCATCCAATGTTCACATTTCTGTTCCTGAAATGCAAATTAGCACATATTTAATGAGATAATGCATCATTTGCATATTTAAACATAACATTTGAGGAAACTTGTAATACAAAAAAACAATCATCTTAATGTAAGTAATGAACTGGAGAAGTATCCTGGTGAAATGTATTAGTTAAACAGTTTTCCCTGTAGTGTCTCCCCTTAAGATGTATAGTAGCTCTGATCATGCGGCCTCAGACTTCCCGCCAGTGCTGTAGAGATTTTGTGCAGTTTAGATCACTGGTGGTCGGGGTTCGCTACATTAAGCATCTACTCGTGTTACCGTGATGTGTCTTTGACACATTAATAGTCACTATAACTGGTGTGAAACTCAAAGTATTCTGCAGCCCAGCTCTGACTGGCCCACCATCCACATGCTGTTTAATCCATCGTTTTCCTCCCCGACATTTACAGTATGATTACCACGATACAGTGTTGTCTTTAGCCGATGTATCGTGGAGATAAATTACATATGAAATCTAATGAAAATGCTTTATCACATTAGTGCAGTGCTGATTTCTTTTCTTTTTTTTATGTTTTAACTGAAAGTGTCGGCTGACATTGTGTGTAATGATCACCCTGAGACCAAGCCAAACCAATGATACTGCATTTACAAACTTCGAATTATGCGTCTGAATGAGACTAGTTGTAGCCATTCCTGCTGAAAACCTTCTGTGGTACGATCATGTTAGGACACGAAGCACGTGAGCGAGTGTTACGACACTGAGAGCCACGCTTACCTGCTCATCCAAGTGTCGAGAGAATGTGCACATTGTTGTCTTCACGTGTTGTAGGTTCAGGTGCAGTGATGATGAAAACCTCTCCCAAGACTCACATTTTTCACATTTCTCAATTTAAACTATAACATTTTTGTCGTGGGGGGGGTCTTCAGTCTAACTTTCATGCTGTGATTCTCTGGGGAACTTATGTGCAATGGTAAATGTAACAGAAAGAATAGATAGCATAAATTAAGAATTTCTTACACTCTAAAGCCTTACTTATGTTTGCCTTGTATCATGGAGAATACTCTAACTAGGAGTACTTTCTATCAGATGTTTTTATCTGTGGGATGAAAGTGATTTGTAACAACATTGTGCCATCTGTTTCTGTCGACTAGCAGAACATGTCGAACCGTGTTTCACTCACCTGGTGCTCCGCTATTCTGCAGTTTCTGTATTGTTGCCTTCTTCCGAAGGTACTTTCAGGTCTTCAACTCAGCAAGCAAGTTGTGTTTTTTATGATCGTCTCTCGCAGTCAGTTTTTCTTACTCGCAATAAACCAATCCTGTATGCCTCTTAAGGAAATGTTCAGATTGCCACTGCCATGTCATGATTTCTGTCCATTCAGCAACCCTGTAACGGCCTTATTGCACCACTGATAAACTGTCAAAATCTGAATTTTGATGAATGTCTATTAATATACCAACCTTTGTATGAAGACTTAACTGAGATAAAGTGAAGCATTCCTACAGTACAGTACTGTACTAATATCTCAATAAAGATGTTCTGCAAGGTCACAAGATGATCACTGCTGTCTTCAAACCTTGTACACATCGTCAGATCGACAGTGTTTCATACACAAACCTGATTTTTGCTTTTTATTGTTGAAAAGAAGCCTGGCTGGAGAGCAGTGCCCTCAGTGTATCTGGGGCCATTTCCTCTCATTAGTCGTTTATTTATATCGCAGTCAGGAAAGGAGAGACCCCGGGCCTCTCAGCATGGCTGTCAGAAAGCAGAGAACACAAGAGGGCTAAAAATAGAAAGTACCAAACCCTGATTTCCACTCTTGGAGAGTGGAGTAACTATTCTGGCAAAACGTCTGCTTAGCCTGGGAGTCTGTTTTCATTCTCCCTCGGTGGCCGCTCGGGTCTCTCTGACCTTGTTCCTGGCCAGCTGCTGGAAAATCAGCTTGTTTAATTTTCTCCTGCACACAATGGGAAGATCACACAGGAATAATACTCATCGTCACTTATTGTAACACATGCAAAACAACTCCGAGGTTCTGACACTTAAAACTGACTAATGATGAAATAGCATTGACACCTATTATGCATTGTTAAGGACTCTGCTTTCCTCTCGACATTTTCTCACAGATAGTGCCATGTTATTGGAAATATGAAATGTCCCTGCAGCTAAAATCCAGATGCATCAGCACTGTGAACACTGCAGAACACCTTCATTGAATATCAAAGAGAGCACACGGTGAAATAAAGTTGCAGAATGCATGACTTCAGGCTAACTTTCTAACCAAAAAGAGCTCTCCAGAGGTATTGCTGGTATGCACCAACACGATCCAAACCTGGATGTTCTCTGTAGCTGGGGCAGACTTCCAGTGAGGCACATGGTCAGTAGAGCCCCCCCCCCCCCCCCCTTGTGATTCTCACATTGCTGCACAATGACACACTGGGATTACTGCAGAGGCTATGCTGTGGTGGGGGGCATGCTTCTGGCCCTCAGAGGCATTACAGTGTCAGTGTGTTGGAATGTGCTGATGAGGGGGAGAGGAAAGGGAGGGAGGAGGGTGAGGGTGGAGGGTGAGGGCTGACTGCTGTGGCACCTCTGTTCCTCTGGTAGGCTCAGCTGTGTATAGAAATACACAAAACAGACGTTTGAGCCCATTTTAACTGTAACTGCCTTTGCAGCCAACGCTCTTGTACATTCCCACAAAGTGAAGATAAAGTATTTGGTCAAGTTGGACTTAAGTACAATTTTGAGGTACATAACTTGAATATTTCCCATGTATTTATACTTCTACTCAATATTTCAGAGGGAAATTGTATTTTACTACATTTATTTGTGGCCATAGCTGGTAATTATTTTTGCTTTTTCGTTTAAAATTAATAATTTATCATACGTGATGAGTTACTATATATTACTGCTCCTGCATACAAATGATACATTTGTAACTTGTTTCAGAATAAAACACATAAAGCTATGGTTTTATGCATGGGTTAACACTCTAAAAGTGACTATTTTGCATAATGAGTACTTTATACTTTACTTACATGTACATGTATGTACTTTAAATTGATCCAGTACTTTTCTTAAATATAGGATCTGGATACTTTTACGATTGACAACATAAATTGGTTTTGTAGCTATGAATTGCAAACTTTAAATTCCACCCTAAAATGGAATATGAATTATATTTCTACTATATGTCCAGCCCCCTTGTAGAATATCAGAATTGTTACACACAGTATAACTTATATTTTATGGCAAATGTTCCCTTACTGACAATACTGACATTGACCTTTTCCCTCACATCAAGTTCAGTGCATTGATTTCTGCATGATCTTAATCTTTGGCACAATGAGTGTAAACCAGTTCTATATGCATTACACCACTGACTAAGAGTCTACAATGTGTTCCCCAGGTTGCACTACATATAGTCATTCAAAGTGCACCATGACTTATAAGATCATAAAAAACCTGCTCTACTTAGAAACACAGATAATGCTGCACCAGGACTTGAACCGAGCAAAGCCATAGGCGCTGTATGCAAACCTCAACCTTCTTTGGACTTCACTGGAAGTGCTATATTAACACTAACGTCAGCGCTCCACTGCTCCTTAAAATAACCTTTTCTCTTCAATCACAACAATACCACATTACATCAGTCAGCATCACACCCTGCAGTCACATGGCAGACAACCTTTCACACAGTGCCAACTCACACCACAGGGACTGGGAAGATTTTCTGTGGCAGGGAAACACTTTGATTCATGTTCCATCATCATTAAATGAAGGAGCATTTTTACATTGTGTCATGATGTATTACTGTTTATTTGAACCACTGTGCATCCTTTATTCTTTGCCATCAGTCCATAGGGACTTGGCTTGGGAACCGGAGGGTCACTGGTTCAAGTCCCCAAACGGACCAAGTACAGAGTGTAGGCTGGTACCTCCTGGGCACTTCTGCTCCACTACAATTCAGAGGCAAATATTGTACAAATAAAGGAATTGGGGTAAAAAGTGCAATATTTGCCTGTAGTGGAGTAGGAGTATAAAGTAGCAGGAAATGGAAATACTCCAGTAAAGTACAAGTAACTCAAAATTATACTTAAGTACAGTACTTGAGTAAATGTACTTAGTTACATTCCACCACTGAATACAACATATTATCCTGAAATGGGCCCTTGTGCTGAATGAGTACTTTTACTTTTTGTACTTTTATTTAGGTACAATTTTGAATGCAGGTGTTTTACTTGAAACAGTAATTCTACACTGTGGTATTACTACTTTTAGTTAAGTAAAAGATCTGAGTACCTTGCCCATCATTGCCTGCATGTCTTTCATTTAGCAATAATAAATATTGTCACAAGATCTCTCTTACATGATCTCTCTTACATGAACAGCTGAACTTGATTGTGCAACTCAAGGGCAGCCTCTGCTTCCACTCGTGATCATGACTCTGCACTTACAGAGGGGATTGCCTGCCTTACATCAGCCCTGTGACATCACCGAGAGAGATCACCTGCGTGTGTGTGAGACGCAGTTTAATAAGGAAAGGAGCAGGGGAGTAGAGCAGTTCAGACTGGCTTGCACAACAGATTGCATGCCAGTGCCTCCTTAACAAAACTTTCCAAGTAGTTCTAGTCATGTGCTCTGCAGTAACCCACACTACATATTCTGATCCCGAGGGCAGAGGCAGCCCATGACCCAAATAGCAAGAACACACCTGATGTTACGCCGCTGTCTCAATGACACTCTTCTATTATGAATTTTAATTTACTGCAATACGTGAAATATAGGTATTGTGTGTCCCTCTTTTAACTGTCAGCATGTGTGCAGATGTCACATGCTCTTTTCTAGGAAGTCAGCTGGTGAAAATGCAAACTAAACTGTCCAACAAATCAGTGAGAATCGGTGAAAAGGGAACCTGTGTGGATGAATGAACATGGTCCTGCTGACCGAGGCAGACGCCTCTGCAGAGAGCGCTGAGGATTATTGTTCTCTTCAGCTCAGAGATGTCACTGAGGCCACAGAGGCCAACATGACCCCTGTGATCCGCACGTGACTCCTCTTTACAACTGCAACTGCTAAAGGTCAGAATCCAACTCGGCTTTTGCTAAAATTTCCAGAAATGGAAAAAAAAGAAAAACGTATGCAGTTTTGGCTTCCAAAAAAACTTTTATTGACAGCAATACATATGTATTCAGATTTTGCAAATAGTTAAGGTAAAAAAAATGAAACATAAATACACTTAAATATCATTAAAAATAACTTAAATTGTAACAAAATAATTATTTAACTTGTGGCAAAAAAACAGCTGGCATAGGAAACACTAAATACATAGAATGTCTTCACTGGATGTGTAGCCTTTCCCTTTTTAAATTAGGACATTAGCAACGTCAACATTGACAATTTGAATCAAATAAGTGAAATTGCAAAAGGTCCAGTGTTTAAACAAGTGCTTTGTTTCTGCAGAGAGAGGCCGAGGCCTTGGTCCACTCAACAGCTCCAATTTCTGGTTTCTCCCCACTTCTCTGACTCGTCAGAGGCTTCACCAAACACACATGATATGATCTTTCTGTACAGTGTCCGGCTTCACATGCTTTCAGAAGCTTCCACCCCATGACGATACAAGTGCCTCATGACGATACAAGTGCCTCGCCATCTCATCTTGATTGCCAAGGCTGACAGAAGCAACTCCAAACAGTCCTGTCCATGGAGGAATTCCATCACCCAGCTCTTTTTTTCTTCTTCTTTTAAATACAACCCATGTAGACAGCAGAGTCATTTTTTCCTCCAAATTTTTCTTTCCCCTTCAGCAGTGCTTTGGAATTTGATCTCCGGGTGGTAATATGTCCATCAGGGTTCACCCCACTCTTACTGTGCAGATACAAGTCCTTCCGCAGGTTTTTGCAGCTAAAAGTTCATCGTCCGGGCAGGTTGATGATGGGTACCCACTGATCCATACAGCGGCTCTCTCTGCAAAATCTGTTCACTTTGCTCAAAGCAGGGTCCTTCCATGATGTCGAATGTGGGCTCTGAAAATACAAATAAAAAAGAGAATAAATAATATGAATCCATATATTTCCATTTATAAGCTAAGTTACAAACAGGGTGCAAAATTCACTTTTTTGTTCACCGGCCAAATTGCTTGTGAAAGTTCCGATTTTACCAGCCACTCAATAGATTACCATTGGTTTTTGTTGGCTGTTGAGAGATGCAAATCTACTCTCCATTTATATATTTTACCAGCATTTGGTTGGTAAATGGTGCTAATGTTGTGCCCTGGTTATCAATAGTTCCCGACTGTGTGTGTGTGTGTGTGTGTGTGTGTGTGTGTGTAGACATTAATGGTATTTGCCTCTGATGAAATTGCTCAGAGGTCATATGAGGGAGTAGTTATGCACATGTTTACCAAATGCACAAGTACTGTCAAGTTCTTCCTTGAGTAAAAGTTTCACTCAGGTGCTGTGCACACGACTCAACACCTTGTGTAGAATCACAACATTACAAGATTAATTTAGGTATAAAACATGATGAGAAAAGATACTTACAGTGACCAGGACACAGTGTAGGTCCATAGGTTCACTCCCACCCTGTTTTCCTCCTCCACCCAGTATTTCTGCCAGGCGCCGGGTGTTGTTGACTCTCAGGATGTTGATGTCATTCTCACAGCAGAAAGCCTGAATGAGGGTAAAGTGGATCTGCAGGGCCACATCTTTCACATCTTCATCATCAGTGGCGAGGATGCACAAAACCACATTATCAGGGTCTCTGAAGAGGGAAGGAAAAGAAAATAAGTCTATTTATATTTAAACAAAGCACAGTATGTCCGACTAGGCATATGCAATGTGTACTTAGTGGTTTTTACAGTATGAGAGGTCTCTAATAACTGTCAATTGGGGAGTAACCTATATAACTTTGTACTTACACATTGAGTGATTTGGCAGCTTCGTACACTCCGACTGTAATGCAGCCCTGTGGTAACGCAGAGGTGAGGACTTCTTCCAAAGCTTTCGCCACTGAATCCATTCTGCAACACAGAGACAAATAAGTGGATGTTAAGATCGTTACAACTGTACCACAAAAACTTTCCACCGTCCTTTTTTCCCTGGCTAACATTAAGTTAGCTGCTAGCTAACCACCCGGCGTCGTCTCAAACACAACTGACAGATTTGCACAGGTTGGTTTCGCCACGTAAAAAGAGAAGTGTTAAGAGTTTTACGGTTGAAATAGTTCTGACAGCTGTGGGAAAGTAAAGCGTAAATTATGAAGAGTGTCATGTCAAGTATCCTGATACTTTTTTATTCACCTTTCACCAATGTGCAGCGTTGTGTAAGCTAGTTATCTGGAGTGTCTCGCGACATGTTCTCGACATAAGAACAGTTAGCTAACTTATTGATATGCTACTGTATTTTTAATATCTGCCTTAACCTCTGCGATGCTGTGCGTTAGTAGTTAGAACAGAAGTTGCTTTAAAATGACCTTTATCGTGCATTAATATATTTAATGCATGTATTGTTGCTGCACACAAACAATATGACGGTGATAATAAGCGCAGCATGTCCACACCGGTAAGCATGCACCGACGTTATACTAGAATAAATGGAGTTAGTCATAATCCATTTTATTTACCTTTCTTGAGAATAATCTCCACTTAGTTCCTCAAATGTCATGTTGTACATACAATCCAAATCCACGTTAGAGCAAAGAGTCTGAACTGGCGAGTTATCCTGGTATCTTCTCGACTAAACACACACTTTATCTGTCGTCCACTATGCTGCAACTGAAAGATAAATCTGGCAACTCCACATTAAAACTGTCCGGAACAATGCAAGTCAGGCGAATATTTGCATAGCTGTGATCATTGGTCGTATGCTAATTATTGGGTGTGCTCTCACGTGGGATTGGTCAGGCACACAGCAACAGGCGTGTGCTTCCAACAACCGGGTGACGACCGTAACTGCAGCTGCCTGATGGCCTCTCACAATTTTAGACTAACGTTAAAATAAAATAAAATAAACTATCCAGTAGCCAGGCTGCAACACACCTCTAGTCGTGTTATAATAAGTCATTTACAGCTGTAACGTTAATTTCACTGGTGAAGACCTACCCCCAAAACTGCACACAAATCACAACTATTTTGACTACAATAATGATTTATGGCAATGACAGGACAACCTGAACAGAAACTGGATTTTACATTTGAAATATATCGCTCAAAGTGAATACATATCTGCTTAAACAGAGAATAAAATACAATAATAAATGAATATGTTGTGGCAGAACTCACCCTCGCTGCCGGACAGGACAGAACAGGTTTCGGGACAACTGCATGGCAACGGGACGCTCCTGAGGAAATCTGCCCTGTGATAGGTCCGTTGTAGAGCGTGCGAAAAGCAACCGAAACCGCGCGCGACATCCAAAGGACTGGCGCGAGAAAGAAAGGACCATGGAGCAAACCACGACCAAAACAATTATATGTATCTATTTATTGGGGTTTCAGTTTAGTTTTACATTTGGATACTTAAGTAAAGTTAAAATAACACTTCCGGTTATGTGTATGTCACCTGGGGCATGGGAGCACTTGCTGATTTTGTCTGGTCCATAATAATCCGGCCTCAATGATGATCATGAATACAATAATCTAAAATAAAACAACTAAATAACAATAATAAGCGTTGATGATTCCACACAGAGCTCCTTAGAACTGAGCAGGTGGAAGCAATTCATATTTGGCATTCGGCAATAAATTGATTTCCAAAAGAGTTAATTGATCAATTGATTACACTTTAGGCTAGATTGATTGAGAAGTCAATTCAGCTAAGAACTGAGTGAAATGAAGCCATGCTGTGGATGTTATGGGATGTTATGCTGCCCCTTGGTGGCTGCAGTCAAAACTCACAGAGAAAAGGCTGCCCACTCAAACACAGTATACCAGTAACACATTGTACAGAGCTAGCAGTGGTGGAAAGTAGATTCCACCACTGGTACTCAAGTACTGTACCGAAGTACATTTCAGTGATTGTGACAGTTAAGTATATTAAGTGTTAGTATGAGAAAGCCTAGGCAAAAAGATAGTTTTTTCCTGCACTTGTCAATTTTGAGATCTTCTTTCAGACGTGGAAAGAAAATATTCAAAGTACACATTTTGGTGTATATTTTACCAACTTTTTGTATATCCCTTTGTACATTTTTCTTAAATTCACAAAAGATTAGGCATTAAATAATTAATAATTTGCATTATTTAAACATAATATTTTAGAAAACTTGTAATACAAAAAATCATTTTCTTAATCTAAGTAATGAACTGGAGAAGTTTCATGGTTAAATCTTTTAGTTTGATTTGACCCTATTCACCTGTAGTGTCTTACAAAATGCATGGGATTTTACAATACATATCAAAATGAGTTTTTTCTCAGACTCTGAGCCAGAAATCTCCACTTCAGTAGCACCAAACTCCCCTTGAGTATTTCCATGTTATGCTATTTTACTTTATACTTCTACTCCACCACATTTCAGAGGCAGATATTATAGTTTTTACTTTGAAGATCAAAGTGTTACATACTAAATATATGCTCCGTAAATATGATGCATGATATAATACTTTTAGTTATTTTGGAGTAATTTTATGTAATAATCTGCTATTTAAGATGTGTAGATTTCTTCCACCACTGTTGGCTCTATCAGTCTTTCTCAAAGAGCGAGTCAACTTCCAGAAATCAATCTGTCGGAGCTCCGTGAGGGGGGGGTGCAAAGTGGCCCTGGTGCAGTGAGGACACACTTTTCGTGGCCCTCCCTATCCTCAAAGTTGCCCATCCCTGGACTACAGTGTAGCATAGATGTTGCGTAGCTACGTAGGTTCGTTTTATGTCATGAATGATCTGCGCGGCAAGATGGATCGATGGCTCAAGACAGGGTCAGTTAAAAGAAAATTAAATCAAAAATCTGACGCGACAGTGAAGATGCATCGTCCTGATGCAGGTGATTCAGCAGCTACAAGTCGTTCAGCCGCAGTGACAACAAGTGATTTTTTGTACGTTACTGAGTTCCAGAAGAGCAGTTCGCCGTCCAACTGTCACCTGGCTGAAAGCTGTGAAACTCAGCTTGAACGTGAAAAGTCCAGTGCTAAAGTGAAGAGAAAATATCACAGCGACTATATCAAATTTGGATTTTTTTGGGACTGGAGATGAAGAGGATCCCAATCCACACTGTGTTTTGTGCTATGAGTCGTTGGCGAGTAAGTTCTGTTCACTCGGAAATAAACTCAGTAAGTAGTCTACGTTATGATGTGTAAAATCTATCAGCATTTACTGTTTAAATCGCATATGAACAAAATACTTGTAGAATCCGTATTTGTATTTGTATTGTTGATTTAATGTATGAACGAGCGATATAGAGAAGGTCACATAAAGCTGCCATTATTAGGCTGTCATTTGTAATATATTGTTGGACTGGTAAGCAGGCCTATAGGTTTTTGGATATTTGGGGAGTTAGGTGATCCTTTGTCTGAAAATGTTTGAGAAACACTGCTCTATATAATCCTTCAAACCACTTTACAAAACTCTTTATTACAGATGCTTAACTGATTTTAATTACATATGTACCATATTAACTGCCTAAATATGATTTTTACTGTGATTTAGTTTACATATTTAACTCAAGGTAGTTGATGATGAAACTGAATAAAAGAGTGTCCCATCTGCAGTGGTGGGCCGTCAGGGCCAGCAAGGCCTTCTCTGCTGGCCTAAACATCATCAGAATATATATTTAATTTTGATATATTCTTTCCACAAATATGTATTAAATTATTCCCCATAGTCTATTCTCTTCATTTCATAGCTTTCCTCTTGGTTGCGCTGCTTCCAGCCTCAGATCGAGATTTGGAGGGCTGGCCTTTATGTTAGAGCTTTTATCCAATCATATTTCAGCCATAATGTGTTGCCAGGGTCCAAGAAATCTGCCCTGAGGCCTTCAGAATCAACAGTGCGGGCGCCTATCGCTTAAAGTGAACGGAGACAAAACTGTGGCGTCATCAGATTTCGAGTTGGGGACACTGGGGCCAGCTAGCAGGCGTACGATAACGTCAGCACGTCCACGTCTTTTGATTGGATACGCACTATTGAGAGGCAGAGCTATGCATGCTAATTTGTGTAGATTTCTACAAGCTGTTTTTTTTCAACCCACAATGGCTGAAGGAGGAGAAGAGATCGATTTGGTCGCAGATATAATTACAACGCCATTTTCAACGCCAACCCCGACACTAGCGAGCCTATCACAGCTGGGAAAAGGGTTTGTCCGCCACTTTCAAATCACTAACTACGAGCGGTACCCCCGGCTCACAGCTTCCGAGAGGCACTGCACATTGTACTGCTGGGAATGCCTACTATTTACCACTAAATGTTTTGTAAATATTAATATAACTCTGTTGTTAAGGTGATGCAACGCCCGGTTATACTGCGTTTCTGTCTAAATGTATAGTTTCTAGAGCCATGGCGTCATAATGATGGTATTAAGAGGTGGAATAATTCAGGTAGGACTGTGTAGGACATCACTGAAGGCCTAGGTGTGAAATGCACAGCCCGCCACTGCCCATCTGTTCCAGGACCCTCCAGTAGAAGGCCGCACTACAACTCAAACACATGAACCACATGAACCTTTTCCTCCAATGTCTGCTGCTTATTGCAGGTTAAGTCTTTTGCTGATTACTAAGTCATCATGTGTTACTTTACCACACTTAGTCTCTGAAAACCAGCACAAGTTCTTCACATTGAATTTATATTTAATCAGTGCATTGCATACTTGGCTACTGCATTTACTTGCCACAACTTTCCTAACAGTTAGTGTCACAGCATGCAGCGGGTGATTTCTGTCTTTTAAAGGTCACCATATAGTGAAGGAACTTCTCTAAAAGTATAGCTGCATATTCTTATAAAGGAGTACAAGAGTCTTCTTTAATGGAACAAATGGACGAAGCTTGTGGGCCTTGAAAAATAAATCAAAAACACAATAAAGCACATATAGACACTAAATCAACAAAGGAACATGCAACGTCTATTTGGAAAGTTAGTCAATAACCAAAGACTTTGTGGGAGATACTGAAACATAGGTTAGTGGGATCTGGGCAGCTAGACAGATACAAGTCAGCACTGCTGAAGACAAGGCTGAATGATTAATTTGTTTCCACATGAACACTGCACATACCTCACACACAAAGAAATACATGCACACATACTGTATGTACATAAATAAGTAGAACGACATACAAACCTAAATTAATGAGATGGCAAAACAAATAATCATGTACAGGGGCTGGACAACGTAACAATAACACCGGACTGTGTAATGACTCAAGGATACAAGAATTCAAATAATTTATTGTTATTTGCATTAAACTGCATTATATGACAGTCCAACTCACACCACATTACAGACAAAACATTGATCTAAGAAAGTGCCGCATTCAAAAGGAGGTATTATAACATTTCATGATAAGATGTTACCAGACATTTTAAAAATATACTTTTGATAAGTTAAAACCTTTGAGTGTAGATTTGGTGTGACAATAACACCTTTAAATATTTTGGATTTATAAGTTTAGTAATAAAATATAGACATTTTCTGAGTGCAAAAGCCCCAATGAAGGTTTTTTGGCCTCAACAAATGTTAGCCATTTTCTGAGCGTTCCTCATGATGAAATGTATGCATATTTAACTCATGTAAGTGTCTCAGGCTTTTCCACATAATATGGTGGTTTTCAGTAATTTGACGGACTGGTGGTTTTTAGTAATTCCGACAATGGTGGCAAAGTTTTATATTAACTCGGTCTTAAAATTAGGTCCCACCGAGATTTGAACTCGGATCGCTGGATTCAGATTGAGGCCATTTGTTTTTGGCCTCAACAAATGTTAGCCATTTTCTGAACATTCCTCAAGATGAAATGTATGCAGATCTGATGTAAGTGTCTCAGGATTATCGACGTTATATGGTGGTTTTCAGTAATTTGACGGACTGGTGGTTTTTAGTAATTCCGACAATGGTGGCAAAGTTTTATATTAACTTGGTCTTAAAATCAATCCCCACCAAGATTTATTTTCGGATCACTGGATTCAGAGTCCAGAGTGCTAACCATTACACCATGGCACCAATACAGGATATAATGTGCTCCAATTTTTCGGGTTTTCAGATCAACGCTTCAGTCTACGCGTCATGAGTGCAAAAGCCCCCATCAAGGTTTTTTGGCCTCAACAAATGTTAGCCATTTTCTGAACATTCCTCAAGATGAAATGTATGCAGATCTGATGTAAGTGTCTCAGGATTATCGACGTTATATTGTGGTTTTCAGTAATTTGACGGACTGGTGGTTTTTAGTAATTCTGACAATGGTGACAAAGTTTTATATTAACTCGGTCTTAAAATCAGGTCCCACCGAGATTTGAACTTCATTTCATTTCAGGCAGTGATTTGACTTGATGCAGAGGAGGTCAACTACTGTCTTATACTCAACAGTTTTCCACTCATTAGTGTTCCTCCAAATTACTAAAGTCTTTGGAGAATGCGGGCATCGATCCCGCTAACTCTCACATGCTAAGCGAGCGCTCTACCATTTGAGCTAATTCCCCTTAAAAGACATTTCTTGTAGCCGACTCATTTCGTCCAATTCCCCTCTATGCCATGCTTTTCCAGACTTTGCAGCATACGTAAACACTGTGGAAGGTGACCTGGCTCGGGCGTTTACTGCACTTTCAGGAGACAGAAGACGAGATGGCCGAGTGGTTAAGGCAATGGACTGCTAATCCATTGTGCTCTGCAAGCGTGGGTTCGTATCCCATCCTTGTCGTAGACGGGCATCATTTAGTATGCCATGTCAACAGTGAAACTGGCTCTACCAAAAGAACTCTCTTCTAAACAATGAAATCTGTTTCTCCAACAGAAGTCCTCTCGTTCTCATTCAGGCACTGAGACGAAACCAATGACGTCTTCACAATTACACTTTGATGGTTCCACAGCAGTCCAAAAAGGATAGGGAAAGAAATACATCCGCTCTCACAAGATGCTATCTGATCCGTGACAGTCTGTTATTGCAGGAAATAAACATGCCCTCAGGGAGAGATAGATTTTATACCATTTCAACCAAAGAGTGATGTAAGTAGGCCTCGCTGGATTAAGAGTCCAGAGTACTAACCATTACACCATAGCACACCTACATCATATACTGTGCTCCAATTTTGCGTGTTTTCAGATCAACGCTTCAGTCTACGCGTCATGAGTCCAAAAGCCCCCATGAAGGTTTTTTGGCCTCAACAAATGTTAGCCATTTTCTGAACATTCCTCAAGATGAAATGTATACAGATCTGATGTAAGTGTCTCAGGATTATCGACGTTATATGGTGGTTTTCAGTAGTTTGACGGACTGGTGGTTTTTAGTAATTCCGACAATGGTGCCAAAGTTTTATATTAACTCGGTCTTAAAATCAGGTCCCACCAAGATTTGATTTCAGATCTCTGGATTAAGAGTCCAGAGTGCTAACCATTACACCATGGCACCACGACAGGATAAACTGTGCTCCAATTTTGCGTGTTTTCAGATCAACGCTTCAGTCTACGCATCATGAGTGCAAAAGCCCCCATCAAGGTTTTTTGGCCTCAACAAATGTTAGCCATTTTCTGAACATGCCTCAAGATGAAATGTATACAGATCTGATGTAAGTGTCTCAGGATTATCGACGTTATATGGTGGTTTTCAGTAATTTGACAGACTGGTGGTTTTTAGTAATTCCGATAATGGTGGCAAAGTTTTATATTAACTCGGTCTTAAAATAAGGTCCAACCGAGATTTGATTTGGAATCGCTGGATTAAGAGTCCTGAGTGCTACCCATTACACCATGGCACCACTACAGGATATAATGTGCTCCAATTTTTGCGTGTGTTCAGATCAACGCTTCAGTCTACGCATCATGAGTGCAAAAGCCCCAATGAAGGTTTTTTGGCCTCAACAAATGTTAGCCATTTTCTGAGCATTTCTCAAGATGAAATGTATGCAGATGTGATGTAAGTGTCTCTGGATTATCGACGTTATATGGTGGTTTTCAGTAGTTTGACGGACTGGTGGTTTTTAGTAATTCCGACAATGGTGCCAAAGTTTTATATTAACTCGGTCTTAAAATCAGGTCCTACCGAGATTTGATTTCAGATCTCTGGATTAAGAGTCCAGAGTGCTAACCATTACACCATGGCACCACTACAGGATAAACTGTGCTCCAATTTTGCGTGTTTTCAGATCAACGCTTCAGTCTACGCGTCATGAGTGCAAAAGCCCCCATCAAGGTTTTTTGGCCTCAACAAATGTTAGCCATTTTCTGAACATTCCTCAAGATGAAATGTATGCAGATCTGATGTAAGTGTCTCAGGATTATCGACGTAATATGGTGGTTTTCAGTAATTTGACGGACTGGTGGTTTTTAGTAATTCCGACAATGGTGGCAAAGTTTTATATTAACTTGGTCTTAAAATTAGGTCCCACCGAGATTTGAACTCGGATCGCTGGATTCAGATTGAGGCCATTTGTTTTTGGCCTCAACAAATGTTAGCCATTTTCTGAGCATTCCTCAAGATGAAATGTATGCAGATCTGATGTAAGTGTCTCAGGATTATTGACGTAATATTGTGGTTTTCAGTAATTTGACGGACTGGTGGTTTTTAGTAATTCCGACAATGGTGGCAAAGTTTTATATTAACTTGGTCTTAAAATCAGTTCCCATTGAAATTTGATCTCTGATCACTGGATTTAGAGTCCAGAGTGCTAAACATTACACCATGGCACCACTACATCATATACTGTGCTCAAATTTTGAGTGTTTTCAGATCAACGCTTCAGTCTACGCGTCATGAGTGCAAAAGCCCCCATCAAGGTTTTTTGGCCTCAACAAATGTTAGCCATTTTCTGAATATTCCTCAAGATGAAATGTATGCAGATCTGATGTAAATGTCTCAGGATTATCGACGTTATATGGTGGTTTTCAGTAATTTGACGGACTGGTGGTTTTTAGTAATTCCGACAATGGTGGCAAAGTTTTATTTTAACTCAGTCTTAAAATCAGGTCCCACCGAGATTTGATTTGGAATCGCTGGATTAAGAGTCCAGAGTGCTAACCATTACACCATGGCACCACTACAGGATATACTGTGCTCCAATTTTTGCGTGTGTTCAGATCAACGCTTCAGTCTATGCATCATGAGTGCACAAGCCCCCATCAAGGTTTTTTGGCCTCAACAAATGTTAGCCATTTTCTGAACATTCCTCAAGATGAAATGTATGCATATTTAACTAATGTAAGTGTCTCAGGATTATCAACGTTATATGGTGGTTTTCAGTAATTTGACGGACTGGTGGTTTTTAGTAATTCCGACAATGGTGGCAAAGTTTTATATTAACTTTGTCTTAAAATCAGATCCCACCGAAAATTTAACTCCGATCACTGGATTCAGAGTCCAGAGTGCTAACCATTACACCATGGCACCAATACAGGATATAATGTGCTCCAATTTTGCGTGTTTTCAGATCAACGCTTCAGTCTACGCATCATGAGTGCACAAGCCCCCATCAAGGTTTTTTGGCCTCAACAAATTATAGCTATTTTCTGACCATTCCTCAAGATGAAATGTATGCAATTCTGATGTAAGTGTCTCAGGATTATCGACGTTATATGGTGGTTTTCAGTAATTTGATGAATTGGTGGTTTTAGTAATTCTGACAATGGTGGCAAAGTTTTATATTAACTTGGTCTTAAAATCAAGTCCCACCGAAATTTGAACTCCGATCACTGGATTCAGAGTCCAGAGTGCTAACCATTACACCATGGCACCACTACATCATATACTGTGGTCTAATTTTGCGTGTTTTCAGATCAACGCTTCAGTCTTCGCATGATGAGTGCAAAAGCCCCCATCAAAGTTTTTTGGCGTCAACAAATGTTAGCCATTTTCTGAACATTCCTCAGGATGAAACGTATGCAGATCTGATGTAAGTGTCTCCGAATTATCCACGTTATATGGTGGTTTTCAGTAATTTGATGAATTGGTGGTTTTAGTAATTCCGACAATGGTGGTAAAGTTTTATATTAACTTGGTCTTAAAATCTGTCCCCACCGAGATTTGATTTCCGATCACTGGATTCAGAGTCCAGAGTACTAACCATTACACCACGGCACCACTACAGGACATACTGTGCTCCAATTTTGCGTGTTTTTAGATCAACGTTTCAGTCTACACGTCATGAGTGCAAAAGCCCCCATCAAGGTTTTTTGGCCTCAACAAATGTTAGCCATTTTCTGAACATTCCTCAAGATGAAATGTATGCATATTTAACTAATGTAAGTGTCTCAGGCTTTTCCACATAATATGGCGGTTTTCAGTAATTTGACGGACTGGTGGATTTTAGTAATTCCGACAATGGTGGCAAAGTTTTATATTAACTCGGTCTTAAATTCAGATCCCACCGAGATTTGAACATGGATAACTGGATTCAGGAATTTGACGGACTGGTGGTTTTTAGTAATTCCGACAATAGTGGCAAAGTTTTATATTAACTCGGTCTTAAAAGCAGGTACCACCGAGATTTGATTTCTGATCACCGGATTAAGAGTCCAGAGTGCTAACCATTACACCATGGCACCACTACAGGATATACTGTGCTCCAATTTTGCGTGTTTTTAGATCAACGTTTCAGTCTACGCGTCATGAGTGCAAAAGCCCCCATCAAGGTTTTTTGGCCTCAACAAATGTTAGCCATTTTCTGAACATTCCTCAAGATGAAATGTATGCATATTTAACTAATGTAAGTGTCTCAGGCTTTTCAACATTATATGGTGGTTTTCAGTAATTTGACGGACTGGTGGTTTTTAGTAATTCCGACAATGGTGGCAAAGTTTTATATTAACTCGGTCTTAAATTCTGATCCCACCGAGATTTGAACTTGGATCACTGGATTCAGTAATTTGACGGACTGGTGGTTTTTAGTAATTCCGACAATGGTGGCAAAGTTTTATATTAACTTGGTCTTAAAATCAGGTCCCACCGAGATTTGATTTCGGATAACTGGATTCAGAGTCCAGAGTGCTAACCATTACACCATGGCACCAATACAGGACATAATGTGTTCCAATTTTGCGTGTTTTCAGATCAACACTTCAGTCTACGCGTCATGAGTGCAAAAGCCCCAATGAAGGTTTTTTGACCTCAACAAATGTTAGCCATTTTCTGAACATTCCTCAAGATGAAATGTATGCAGATCTGATGTAAGTGTCTCGAGATTATCGACGTTATATGGTGGTTTTTAGTAATTTGACGAATTGGTGGTTTTTAGTAATTCCGACAATGGTGGCAAAATTTATATTAACTCGGTTTTAAAATCAGTTCCCACCGAGATTTGATTTCAGATCGCTGGATTAAGAGTCCAGAGTGCTAACCATTACAACATGGCATCACTACAGGATATACTGTGCTCCAATTCAGCATGTTTTAAGATCAACGCTTCAGTCTACGCGTCATGAGTGCAAAAGCCCCCATCAAGGTTTTTTGGCCTCAACAAATGTTAGCCATTTTCTGAACATTCCTCAAGATGAAATGTATGCAGATCTGATGTAAGTGTCTCAGGATTATCAACGTTATATGGTGGTTTTCAGAAATTCCGACAATGGTGGCAAAGTTTTATATTAACTCGGTCTTAAAATCAGGTCCCACCGAGATTTGATTTCAGATCATAGGATTAAGAGTCCAGAGTGCTAACCATTACACCATGGCACCAATACAGGATATAATTTATTCCAATTTTGCGTGTTTTCAGATCAACGCTTCAGTCGTCGCGTCATGAGCGCAAAAGCCCCATCGAGGTTTTTTGGCGTCAACAAATGTTAGCCATTTTCTGAACATTCCTCAAGATGAAATGTATGCAGATCTGATGTAAGTGTCTCAGGATTATCGACGTTATATGGTGGTTTTCAGTAATTTGACGGACTGGTGGTTTTTAGTTATTCCGACAATGGTGGCAAAGTTTTATATTAACTTGGTCTTAAAATCTGGTCCCACCGAAATTTGAACTCCAATCACTGGATTCAGAGTCCAGAGTGCTAACCATTACACCATGGCACCAATACAGGACATAATGTGTTCCAATTTTGCGTGTTTTCAGATCAACACTTCAGTCTACGCGTCATGAGTGCAAAAACCCCAATGAAGGTTTTTTGACCTCAACTAATGTTGGCCATTTTCTGAACATTCCTCAAGATGAAATGTATGCAGATCTGATGTAAGTGTCTCAGGATTATCAACGTTATATGGTGGTTTTCAGAAATTCCGACAATGGTGGCAAAGTTTTATATTAACTCGGTCTTAAAATCAGGTCCCACCGAGATTTGATTTCAGATCATAGGATTAAGAGTCCAGAGTGCTAACCATTACACCATGGCACCAATACAGGATATAATTTATTCCAATTTTGCGTGTTTTCAGATCAACGCTTCAGTCTACGCGTCATGAGTGCAAAAGACCCCAACAAGGTTTTTTGGCGTCAACAAATGTTAGCCATTTTCTGAACATTCCTCTGGATGAAATGTATGCAGATCTGATGTAAGTGTCTCAGGATTATCGACGTAATATGGTGGTTTTCAGTAATTTGACGGACTGGTGGTTTTTAGTAATTCCGACAATGGTGGCAAAGTTTTATATTAACTTGGTCTTAAAATCTGGTCCCACCGAAATTTGAACTCCAATCACTGGATTCAGAGTCCAGAGTGCTAACCATTACACCATGGCACCAATACAGGACATAATGTGTTCCAATTTTGCGTGTTTTCAGATCAACACTTCAGTCTACGCGTCATGAGTGCAAAAACCCCAATGAAGGTTTTTTGACCTCAAC
>NC_041371.1:21927281-21937281 GCF_900634415.1 Cottoperca gobio
TAGTTACTGTATAGTATAGTAAATTAATTTCAAACACATTCCATGTGTGAGAGGCATGTACCGTGAGGCAGGCAGATGGGACTATCTGTGCACAGTTGAACATTCCATCGAGTAGGGCGGGGTCTCCAGTTTCATCCTGATTGGGCACCTTGCAGATCTCACATTACTGCAGACAGAGGAAGGACCGGCTGCAGGGGAAAGAGGGAAGTTCAACACCAGACATACCAAATATATAAACATTTAGATAAATGAGAGGAGATTTACAGAGAGACATGTAGTAGCACACAGGTCGCTGAGTTTCCGGCGTCCTCCAAAACTTCTCATGTCTCTGCAGAAGTACGTCTCAACTCTGGTCTCATACAGGCTCACAGCGCTAACTGAACGAGAAAGGAGAAACAAACGGCAATTGGAAGATCATTGAAGACCGGCCTTAATATACACTTGACAATTACATTAAAGTTTTAGAAAAGGCTTAAAATAGTATAAAATTGGTGTTGGCTCCAAACAACTGGTGATGGCCGAGCAGCATTGTGACAGGTTCTAAAACAAACATACTGTAAAGTAGTGATGCGAGATGAAGCTGTCTGGTGCTCATTGCTCTACTGCGCCACCTCAAAGTGCGACAAAAATGTAAAACATGCAGAATTGTCTCTCACCCATGTGATCTTGATATACTAGATTAGCGCCAGAAAGGTTTGGGAATAACTAAACAATGAAAAATGTCCATGTCAAAAATGTACATCAATATAGTATCTATTTTCTAGTAAATATATTAGGATTGTATAATAAAACTAATTGTCTCATGAGGAATGTATCAGAGGTCAATCAATTATGCGGCAATAATTGCCAATAGTAATATAATTATACTGCCATTATTGTCATATAATAAACCGGCGCAGGGGTAACTTAGTGTTGTAATACTGGTGAGTTGCAGTGGTTTAACCGATTGAACCCACTATCTGAAACAGTATCTATAGGCAGCGGGCTTCAGATGCCATCAATGACGTCATTCTTTCAAAAGCGATACAAGCCGCAGTGCGTGCTCACAGAAAACTTCCTGGATTCAATCGACACCGCTCCGAAGCCTCAGCACAGCACGTAAACATCACTACGTAAAGGTAAACGTGAGGTTCAAATGAAGAGTTGAATGTCTGCCGTCCTATTTTATTGGTGTAACTAGGATTGTGGACTGTGTTCTATAAAGGTAATATGGTGCAGCTAGATTGCCGTTAGGACTGCCCCGTTAATTAGGATAATGGACACATAGCCGACTTTAACACACACACAACACACACACACCACACCACACACACACACAACACACACCACACACACGCACACACACACACACACACACACACACACACACACCGGATCGCGCCGTCTCAGCACAGACATGGAGGAGGCTGGTTTCTGTGGTCGTGGATATGGGAGTGGAGGTCAGCTTTGGACGAGGAGGTGGTGGTGGTGAGGGGAGAGGATGGTACCATGAGGGCTGGTGGGGAGAGGGTACAAAAGTTTGGAGCGGTAATGAGACACAATAGAACAAACAAGAAGTACAACAGGCAGCGTTTGTTACGAGGTGTCAATTTACTGTTCTTCGTAAGCTACACTATTTCTAATATTAATGATGTATATACAAAATATCTTTATTCATTTTGTTCTTTGATCAAAAGCAAATATTGACAAATCAATCCTAACAAACACTTCTTCCAGATATATCATTTAAACCCTGAGAATGCGTTCAGACTCTGATATAATTATTCTGGAAATCCAGATAATTTGTTTAGATAAAAGAAAAACATGTGCAGAGAAACTTTAGGATACACGGTTACCATCATTACCAATGTGCTGTGTGTAAAGTAAAGACTGACACTCTCTTTGGCCACCTGATGATGGGCTTCCCTGAGTAGGACAGTATGGGATTGTCATGGCTCGTTCCTTCAGTAGGCCTGCAGGGACAGCAGAGGACAGAGTGGTGTAAGGGAAAGAGAGAAGTTGTAACAGCACAACATTAAATACAAAAAGCTAAATCACAAAATGGCAAATCACACACTTGATGTGTGTAATGAGTGACCGGGGCATTGTGAATGCCTGATGGGACACACTTTGTGGAGGGAAGACCCCAGTTTACCCAGCAGGTTCCACATTTCCCTCCAGTCAAGGGGAGTCAAAGAATTTGAGTGCAGGATGGTCAGACTTCTGATCTGAAGAGTCTTCCTCGTGCCCTCCCTTCCTCCTCCTCCTCTCCTCCTCCTCCTCCTCCTCCTCTTCTCTTTCACCTGCTCAGTCTGGATCGGATGATGGGGGCTTATTCAAACCTGACCGAAGAATGAGTACACAATCTATTTACAACACAATTTACACAAAACATCCCATCATGCAAAAAGATATCTTCAGACATCTACCTCTTGTCTGCCTGTGTCATACCAATTGCCCAGCGTGTGTTCTGAACTCCGGTGTGAGGTAGAGGTCTTTGTCAGGCTGAAGACATAGCGCTCAACACGTACCAGCCCATCTCGTGTAGAAGGGGTAACGGAACTTAATGGACCTGCGATGGAGGTGAAAGAGGCATGTTACATTACAACAAGCCTCATTTCCTGCGTGACACCTAATAGCAGAGTGTTTTCCCTACCCGCGTTCTGTCCTCTATCTTACAGATGTAAGTTGCCATCGGGATGTTGAAGCTGTGTAGGAAGTTCTCCAAACACCATAGAGTCCACAGGGTGTACCACAGCATGATCCAACCTGTGAAGTAGAACACAGACACATTAATATTTATATTTATGTCACTTCACTGAAACTATTTGTTGTCGATGGATATTGGGGATCTGCTGATACGTTTTGCGTCTCTACATCTTATTAAAAGTATGTGGTTCTAACAGAAAATATGTGTGTTGTGTGTCTTTCCTTGGAAGAAATCAACAGTGTTGTATGCACTCAAAAATGATGCCAGAAAATTAGGTACATGCATTTGTTAATTTCAGCTGGATTACTGCAACTCATTGTCCAAAAAGTCCTTTGAGACTCTCGTTGATCCAAAATGCAGCGGCAAGGTATGACAGAACAAGGAAACGGGATCATATTATCCCGTAGTAGCTGCTCGCAACGGGCTCCCGGTAAAAAACAGATAGAATTCAAAATCTTTTCCTGACTTACAAAGCAATTAATGGTCAGGCTCCAGCATATCTAAAGATCTCATAGTACCTTATAACCACTAGAGCATTACGCTCCCAGAATCAGGGTTACTTGTAGTTCTAGAGTCTCTAAGAGTACAAGGGAGACCAGACCTTCAGCTATCAGCTCCTCTCCAGTGGACCAGCTTCCAGTTTGGTTCGGGGAGCGTAGACCACAGCTCCACATTTAAGAGCAGGCTAAAGACTTTATGTTGATAAAGCTTATAGTTAGGGCGGCTCAGGATTGCCTTGGATCAGCCCCTACGTATGCTTGCTATAGACTTGTTTGTATTGTACTATGTTGTTTATCCTGTGACACGACATCTATTTGCACGTCTGTCCGTCCTGGGGAGGGGGAAGGGATCCTCCTAGTTTGCTCTCCCTGAGGTTTCTAACATTTCCCCCTTAATTATGGGTTTCTTTTAGGAAGTTTTTCCTGTGGATGCGAGGGTCTAAGGACAGAGGGTGCAGTAACCGTACAGTCTCTAAAACACAGAGACAAATTTCTAATTTGTGATATTGGGACTAATTAAAAAAAAAAAATATGATATGATTGATGAATGGTTTCATTCCCCGCCCACTATAGCGAGTGAGAACGCCTACAGTGAAAAGACGAGCTCACAGAGCCTCATCAATCAATGTAGTACGGTTAAACCACACACACCGTGGGGATTACGTGTTGAGAAGATTAAGCTTCTCTCAAAAAGGCAACAAAAATGAGACTTCGAGGTAATAGGTGCGACATCAAAACGCTTCTAAAAAAAACTATCTATATGGATTGGCCGTCTGTGATTAATACTGAAGACTCCAGAGCCAACAAAAGGATTCAGGAAGCGCTAGTTAAAAGTATACCTGAGGGTAGATGAAGGTGCAGCCTGCTTTCCAGTCAACCCTCTGGCATCAGATGCCGGTCTACCAGGAAAATGTCTCCTTGTTTCCCCGACAGCCCACCCAGTTCTCATACAGCTCCAGGCTCTGAGGGGTGGGGGGGATCAGCCAGAACACCTGCGAAAACACACAAGAGCCAAATCAAGCCTACTCCGTCCACTGTAGTCAACAAAACATGGAAAGGTCTGACTAGTGCGTACCAGAGTAAAGCAGAAATAATTTAAGACGAGTCCTCCCCATTCTACAATGTCTTCAACATGAATATTTTCTGGAAATTTTTGAATAATTTATTATACAAACACACAACAGTGTCCACACTTTGAATGATCCTGAATGAGAAATATGAGGTGTAACAGAGCGAAACGTGCTGAACCCCCTCTGAGCCCCACTTGCTTCCTCGGAGTTGTGGTACCACACTGAAACGGTTTGTTTTGTTGTTTTGTTTTCCCACCAAAGTCGATGTGAAAGTCAGTGGTAGCAGCCCTCGCCGCTCATCAGCAGTACTGCAGACAAAACATCTCAAATATGAGATATCATTCAGTAAATGTCCAGTCGCATCTTGTAAAGATAGAGAACAGTGAACATGGGGGACTTACTTCTGTTACTTTGGCGGTATTGCAGTCATGATCGAATTGGTGGCGTCTCTCTGTCTCTCTTCAGGGGACGAGGCCACATGTTGTCCACCAAGTCTATCAGATCTACCTACACACACAATTCAAGACAGACGGAACAGACATGAGTTCATGTACCATTTCTCTGAGGGAACAGACAACAAACAAATACACACATTACAAACAACATTTTCAAGTACAGAGACAGTTCCCTGTAAAGGATTTCATGGGGGATGTATAATGAACAACACGATGTGGTACGTACTGTGGAGGTCCCTGACCAGGTTCTCCAGACTTCGTGTGGCTGAACTCCAGGCTGATGACATATAAAGCTTCTCTCTCTGAGACGGAGAGTCTCGTAGTAACGTGTCCACTGGGAATGGACATCTCTGTCCCTTCTGAGTGATAACGGTCCATCACATGATCATACGTCTGTACCGAGAGGGGTTTGCAATGGTCAGTCACAGCATTCCAAACAGCAGCTGATAGAATATGCTAACGGTCAAGGTTTTTCATTGTATACTTTGATGCAAGACAAGTTAATACCTAAATTATTTTTGTAAAATACAAAAAGGGCATTACGTCCACATTATTGTTTGAACCCTTTCCTGAAAATTTAACGTAGACATGGGTCCTTTCCACTGGAATTACAGGTCAATTAGCCTAATAAAGTGTGTGACATCAATCTCGTCTTACTTTAGTAGCAAAACATATGTTTTAATTAAGTGATTGTTGACAGCAAAGACAACCTGATAATGTATAGTTGAGTTATTTATCAAGTACAAAATTAAAACAATTACATAGCTCAAGAAGTGAATTACTATGTTATTATTCACTTCATGTTTTAGCATTTATTGATTGTTAGAGAAACTAAGTCTCTTTAAAAGGTTTCATATAACTTAAATCATTCATCAAGATTGGTTTCTATACATGCATTGAATTATTATTGCTTCATCACCTGGATGGTTATTATCAACGACTAAACTCGTAGCACTAATCATTATATTAATCAATTTAAAGTTCTTACCAAACAACAATCTTGACGTCATTGACCTGAAGTCAGGGTCAGGGCATTCCTGCCACAAACAACAGGTTCTCTAACACATTGCAAATCTATTGTTAGGTTTACTACAATCACATCCACGCAGTGTTTAATCCCAATAGAGAGACTGAACAACCAAGAACAAAAGACTTGATAACAAAAGATGTAGAGCAAGGAGATTAAAGGAGGAATGCCTACTTGAGTCCCAGTCCATCAGGCTTCTCAAAGATGAATGGGTCCCTCAGCCACCTCTCGTGATGAACTCATATGTCAAGTCTGAGATGACAAAAAATACAACAATAAAAATGAATGGACCATTCATCTTATTTTGGTTCTTCCAAACATTACTGGCCGTTTCAATTTTCAAGATTCCATCTGAACGTGGGGTTGTGACTGACAGATGTAACATATAGAATGTTTAGAAGAGTCATTTGGTTTCAAGATTATTTTTGCCTGCTTTTTATTAGACCCCCCCCACAGAAGGTATATGGAAGGGGAAGGTAAGAGGGGGACAAAATTTAGCCAACAGAAGCGGGGTGTCTTCGAATGAACCTGCGGTAAGGTCTTAGCCTTAGTACATGGTGAATTATAGGGAGGCATTATTTATTAAAAATAATTGTTTTTCATTAATGTATGGAAGAGCCCAGTAATAAAATTGTCAAATCATAATTTCAAAATGATAAATAAATCATATAAGTTGCTTTTGGTGAGTTGCGATAGAAATGTCAAGTGTGTTAAACTGGTTTTCTATAGGACACCATCAGCTTCCGCTGCTCTACCTCCTCAGTGCCGCTTCTATAGGATGGAATTAAAATGGAATCGTAGTTATTGGTAGAATTACTAACGTGAACTGGCTCAACAACCAGTATCTGAGACTTTTGAAGCCCATTTGACACAATCTCTTTCAGATGATGACCTAATCTGAAACTCCTGAAAAGGTTTTTCTCTAATTGATATAACCTCATGAAATATACAGCTGCTTCTCTATTCCAGATGACTTAGGTGACAAAGGTTATCTTTTTCAAATTATTTAGTTATTACTGAAACTGTTGACAAGCATGCTCCCCTCAGAAAAGTTAAAAGTTCACTATAAAGTACCAGACTGGCTGCCTTTAGTCGACTGCACAGTGCATTGTACATTGCAATAGAAAGCCAAAGCTGATCATTTCCTCACCAAAACTTAAAACAATCTAACAGTCCCTTGACTATTGGAAGAACTTTAAACCCTTTGCTGGAAAATAAATCAGTGTTGAGCTTCACCCTACATTGTTATGGACTCACATCTCATACTGATGTTGGTTGTTTTAATGAGAACATGAATAATCCCCTACACTGTGTTTCTGATGGCCATGTAGTAAAATCGAACCTTTTATTTTAAAGCCAAACTCAAACTTAGACAATAGAAAATCTTCGTCAGGTCCTGATAGTTGGCCTGCTTTTAAAGCTAGCAGTCTGATTGTACTTGACAACCACGTTTAAACATATTTGAATTCACCTGGTCAAACCTTTTTATTGATTAACAAATAAAACATTTTGATTCATGGTGGATCAGCAATTTGAAGCAAGAGACTTGAGTATAGGGACTCTCAGAACAAACAACCGTCTGCTGGTTTGAAATGTCTTTAGGCAGATCAGTGTTGGCAGGTCACAGGACTAGAACATGTGGACGTTGGTCTACTGACGTCCCCAAGGTTTCCCAGGAGGCGTTGGTGAAGCTCGGCAGTGGCCTCAGCCAGTACGGCTTGGACTGTGAGCCGTAGGGTTGCTGTTCAATCACCGACCAGACCTCATTAATTGGAGTGTGGATGAATACTTGGAGAGGTCCAGTTCAACTCCTGCCTGGTTGGTGCGCTTGAGAAGGCACTGGACATCCTTCCTCCCCCCTCACCCCCGGGTGCCTGTACATTTAATGCTGCCCCACTGCTCTAGTACTAGACTCCTGGTACTAAAGCAGAGAACACACTTCACTGTGTGGTGCTGGTGTCTGCCATGTGTGACCATTAAAAGATCATTTGCCCATTACGATCATGGATCTGTAGTTGTATACTGAGCGGAAAGGTAAAGGTACCCATTACCAGACTTTGCTCACTGTATTTATTTTTCCAGTGTTATAACGGTCTTCTTTATTGAATCATAAAATATGAACCATTTTACCCTTAAATAGTAAGGAAGTAAGAAACTCCACAATGCAGGTTTAAGTAGTACTCACACACACACACACACACACACACACACCCCTCAGAGGCCTCACCTCTACAATGCCACATTCACCAGTCAGGCGCAACATAACTGGAGCCGACATGAGTCCCGTCAAGGTTCAGGAGGAGGGGCAGAGCCTTGACCGGCTTCCTTCACTCCCCAAGTGGTGTCCGAAGTTGGTCTCACATTGGCTGTGGAGATGTTGGAGGCGGTGTCGGGGCAGAGGGGGGGGCTGTGAGGTTGTTTGCTCTCCACATGTTGTCTGAGGTGCAGCAGGTACAGCAGTGTGTGTGCGATTTAAGCGTAAAGAAGAAGAAGAAGTTCTAAAAACAGTGTTTTGCTGCGTTTCCCTCTTCCTGCATCTTCAGGTACTGGAAGAGATCTCCTGCTACCCAGAGAACCACGAAGCTAAAGAACTCAGACGGATACTGACGCAGCCTCATTTCATGGTGAGTCCAACACACACACACACACACACACACACACACACACACACACACACCTCATGTCCGTCATGCGTCAGGCCTCCTGACAAACACACGTAAGCTGCACGAAGCTCGACTGATGCTGCGTCTGCGATCAGCTGTGAGGTCGTTACCCAGACGATGAATGTGTCGAGAAGACTCACGTTTTCATTTCTGATTAATTCTTATTTTCTCTGATATAAAATGTTTTTAAACGGTTTGGTCAGCAGCCATCTTCACTTGAACGACAACACAGTATAAGGGAAGTCTTTAAACTACATTTCACATGTAGACGTGTCCGACGATCAGAGGGTTAATCCAGTCAGGGGAGACTGAGTGTGGGGCTGTCAGCGCCCCCCCCCCCTAATCCTCTCACATTAATGCGTCTGATTTCTGCCTCTGATCAGTGGCCTGCTCCATATCAGACAGACAGACACACGGGGGGGGCAGAGGGAGACAAAGTGTATCACAATGATAAGTGAGTAACGATCGGTGATGAAGATGAATGGAAGGAGAGGGTCCAGGCTGTGGAGGGGGGGGGGGAGGTCAATAAGGCGTAGTCTGATGCGATGTGCTGTGTGGGGTCAGAGGCCGGCTGCCTCAGAGCGCTACGAGAGCGTGAAGTGACGGAGGAAACATCCAGCGCTGCATTCCTGCGAGTTCAAGTGCAGACGAGCCGTGTGGGGCTGAGCAGATTATAACTTTCTCTCTGAGACGTGATGTGTGCAAGTTACGACCGATAACTGAAACTAACAGGAAGTGAAGAACGTGTTATAACACGGTTATAAAATTTAAGAATAACAATAAACTTTATTTATAAAGCAAGTTACGAAGTGCTTTACACGATGGAACCAGGATCAAAAACATTACAGGACAAACAAACACAAAGGAAAGAAGTGACAAGAATTCATGAATAACAAATAATCAGCCGTGGAAAGATTAAAGATTAAAGATTAAAGATTAAAGATTATTAACATTTATCTGGATATTCACAATAATTATAATTAACTATCTTTAATCTTTAATCTGTACAGACTGATGAGTTCTTGACAGACAGCAGTTAACCCGTCTGTGCAAAGTAACAATAATAATAATAATAATAATAATAATAATAATAATAACTTTGTTTGTACAGAACCTTTTCAAAGCGTCGTCAGCTGTAGCGCTTGTTGCCCGGCAACCTCGCCATGACAACGAGACTCACTGAGTTTAGTTCTCCAAGAAGAAGTTCCAGCTCCTACGGTTCTCTTCATTCCTCTGGATTAAACATCAGCTGATGATGAGACGACTTCACAACAATAATAAGAAAGTTTAATTCTATAAATATAAATATTACATCTCAGACAGTCGATCACGTGCAGGACCGTAAGATACCGTACACAGCATGGAGTACATCAACATACATAAGATACCACAGTAGAAATATGTGTGTGTATATAAAAGAAGTGACTTTAACGCAGTGTGTAGAAGTCTGCGCTGCTCACTGGAGAAGGTGAGCGTCACCTGAAGTGCAGCGGTGTGGCGCTCCTGTGCCTCTGCTGCTGTGACCTTTACATCACCTGGTGTCAACAGGTGTCTTCCGCTTGTTATTGATGGTTTGTATTTAGAAAAAGGTTCTTT
>NC_041371.1:21939781-22009781 GCF_900634415.1 Cottoperca gobio
GGGTTTTTTCTCATGAAAACATGAAAACAAACTGGCATTTAAAGGGTTAAAGATCTGAAAGTATTAATGAAGATGTGGTCGTTTAGATCAGGATTAAAAGGATATAAAACTCTATTACCGTTTTTTACAGACATTTCTGTCCTCTGAGGACATGAGAGCAACTGTTTTAAAGTGCGACACTAACTACACGTATACTGTGAGACTCAGTGCTCTATTTATAAACTATACATATCATGTTATTGAGGTAAAAGTAGAGGAAGCAGCGACGAGAACTTTCTTATGTCGTAGTTGAATAATGAAAGTGACCATGTGAAGGTAACACTTGCTCTACTGTAGCGTACAGTTAATTAACACCCGGGGGATTCATCACGCGCTGATTGGAAAGCTCGATTACAGATGAAGCTTTTCTCTGCTGCAGTTGTGATGAAGATAAACAGCGAGGCCGCAGAATGAGGAGAATCACGTCATTCCACTTTCTCTCGTCTCCTTTCAGGAACGTTGCATGTAGGAGACGAGATCAGGGAGATCAACAGCATCAGTGTGGCCAACCAGACTGTTGAGCAGCTGCAGAGGATGCTGGTGAGTGTGTGTGTGTGTGTGTGTGTGTGTGTGTGTGTGTGTGAGATGTCACCGTGACGACATTGGTTTGTGGTCGACCGTTGTGAAGCCTTAAGTTTGACATTTTGGCCATCGCCATCTTGGGTTTTTAGAAATGAGACGTTGGAGCCGGAGGAGCGAGGCTCGCTAGGTTACCAGCTAACGCTAGCACGGTTTATCAGTAATTCAAGTTTCCTGTGATATTTATTAAGATGCTAATTTTATAAAACATGCTTAAAACAAAATGTAATGAACAACCGACTCCTTCAAGTGTCTGTTAGTACTACTGTACGCTGAACAAGACACTTTTAGGTGACGGAAATGTAACAAATTTCTGTGAAAGTCGTAAGAAGAAAACACGACAAAACAGAGGTAGCGACCTGTCAATCACAGGTAGCCCCGCCCTAAAGAGACGCTGCTTTATATCTATTTTAAATGTTTCCATCAGTTACTAAATGAACATCATGTTGAAGAAGACTTGAAACTACAGACTGAGACATAAACTCATCAGGAAAATGTTACTGAGGTAATAAATCAAGAGAGAAGAAGAAACATTTTCTCATAGACTTCTATACAACCAGAGGAGTCTCCCCCTGCTGGAGGTTACAGAGAAGTAGAAACATTTTCTCATAGACTTCTATAGAACCAGAGGAGTCGCCGCCTGCTGGAGGTTACAGAGGAGTCTCCTCCTGCTGGATGTTACAGAGGAGTAGAAACATTTTCTCATAGACTTCTATACAACCAGAGGAGTCGCCCCCAGCTGGAGGTTACAGAGAATGCAGGTTTAAGACTCTTTTCACACCTGGAGGTTGCCTCATATGCTGATGACTAAGTGTGTTAGTCCATTAAAACTCACAATGTGTGTGTGTGTGTGTGTGTGTGTGTGTGTGTGTGTGTGTGTGTGTGTGTGTCCTCAGAGGGAGATGCGAGGCAGCATCACCTTCAAAATAGTGCCAAGTTACCGGACCATGGGCTCCCCGTGTGAGGTAACGTAACTTCCTCTTTTTTCTGCTGATGTGAGTTCCTGATGTGGTTACTAACGGCTCGTCTGGTTACTGAGCGTGTGTGTGTAACCTGAATATGTTGCGTGTGTGTGTGTAATGCTGTGTTTTGCTGGGGCTGGGTCAGATATTCAGCACACCAATTTCAAAACCAAGATACCGGAACCCCCCCTCCCCCTCTCACCACCTCTCTGCATACACACTCACACACTACGGGGGTGGACAAAATAACGGAAACACCCTAAAGATTTGCAGATTTATTTAATGCAGCAAAATAAACAGAGCGTTTTAGTTTTCTCTCTTTAAAAATAAAACATGCGACCAGATAAAGATTATTCTACACTAATATTATTAATATAGTATTTGTGTTATTACATTCCAGTGGTGCTGCGTAGGTTTCAGACTCCTGCGATCCAAATATTTCCAATAACTCAAGTGTTTAAAGTCCGTAATAATAATTTGCATGTTTTTATCTAAGGAATAATTCAATACGTGTTTGTTGGCGTTCAGACTTTCAGAAACATTTTCACTGCCGCTTGCTGCTCACAAAGGGAGGCACATACTTGTATTAAGTACCCGCAACATAAATTACATTTATATTAACACAATAACAACAAATCTTTTATTTGTTTACATTTTGACAGACGTGTAAACGGGCTCGTTGTTAAGCTCTCGCCCTCATTTCTCTCCACAAACGCTTTTACACAGAAATCCTGCTTCACACCTACACATATTGCATTCTTGACAATAAAACAAACATTGTGAACGTAATTACTCCAGGGCTATGTGTCAGGTATTTCTGTTATTTTGTCCACCCCCCAGTTTAAACAGCTGTTAACACACACACACACACACACACACAAACAAAGATGCACACTAACACAGGGATGAACATGGACGACACAACTGGAGATGCAGGAGGAGCAGAAACAGCCGCTCGGCGTACACAGACTAAAGAGCAGTACATGAAAAGCTCTGCTGACGTGGACGCTGGAGCTCAAAGGGCTGAAGCAGCAGATCTTTTGGGACAGAGGGGAACGTACTAAAGTAATCTGGCACCTGGCAGAATGTAGAAACCTTGTGTGTGATTAGATAAATGATTTAAAAATGAAATACAAAGACCAGTGCACAGATGATGGTGACAGAAACCACGGCAATCACAAGACACACGAGACGTCCGAATATAACTTCATGAATTACAAACTTCAATTTCTTTTACGATCAAAAGATCGTTTGTCTTTCCCCTTTTTAATTATTAATAAGCTCTTTTTGCTCGTCGTGTATTTTCTGCCTATAATTTAGATTCCAGTTTGTGTTTCTTCAACTCACAACTTTATTTTGGTTTAGTAGCATCGAGGGCAAAATAAAACGTCTCAAATAAAACTGCATCAATAAACCTCGAAGCAACAACATGTTGATGATTCTGTCATCGCCTGACGTCGGTGTGACCAGCGACCACACGGCTGCAGGTCGCTGCTCGTGCATGCGACCACGGTAATTCATTTTTGTGCATTTCTAATTTCACGCATAAAACTAAATTTCAGTCGCATCTCATCTTCTCCATTTATTGTTCAAATAAAAATAGTTATCGTCGTTTATTATGAGATTTATCTGTTAAATCGTTCCATAAAAACATTTATTTCATTCTAATTTCAGCACTTTTGGTTCTCCAGCACACACACACGTTTAGTCTTTGCTGCAACAGGGAAAGTGTGTGTGTGTGTGTGTGTTAGGGATGACCTCATGTCAGAGTGTCTCTGTTAGTACACCGCCCCCCTGTGGTGATGTACGGACATGCAGGCTGGAGAGCAGCTGATGATGATTTCTGGTTGACGCATTTCATTACATCACCGCTGTGGTGCGTCTACAGATTTACTCTCCTCGCCTCCAGACGCTGCCCAGAAGTGTGTGTGTGTGTGTGTGTGTGTGTGTGTGGCCACACAAGTTCATGAATGCTTGTGTGTATATATGTGTGTGTGTGTGGCGCTGCTGACCTGTGTGTCTTATTTCAGAAAGAGTCCCCCACCACCTCCAGGCAGTCCCCTGCCAATGGCCACTCCAGCATTAACAGTTCTATCTTGGTAAGGACCCCCCCCCAAACCCCCACAGACAGACCCACAAACACTCCCCTCCCCTTCCTCGATGCGTCTCATTTGTACGCCGCCGAGGTTCTGGGAGAAAACAAACTTGTTTATTCTCTGAGATTATTATTTAAGTTTTTGTCTCGTGATTTGAACCTCGGAAAGTTAACCTCAGATTATTATTCCCCGCCCCCGGATCTGTAAATATATATTCGTTGACTTACAATCCCCTGACGCGCTGCCGAACATTTGTCCAGTGGACGTGTCCGCGTCTCTCGGCTCGTGTCTGTTTCCTTCTGATTTGTGGCTGTTAGAGTCGCAGCAGGCGGGTCGTAGATCTCCTGACTCATCAGTTTGAGCTAAAGGCCCTTGTGTCCGATATCTCAGTTAACAAATTGGTGTGCCTCGTGAAGCCTGCTGCGTGCCGTGTTGCCTCATTGCCGACACAACACACTCGGCCTCCGATGGTCACAGTGGTGCCGAGGACTCGCTCCATCAGTGCACGACATCAGGTTCTGCAGTTCCTGTTTCTCCACCAGGACACTGTGCTGCTGCTGCTGCAGCTGCTTTGCTTGCTCTGTGCTTGCTTGGTTGCTCCACAGTCAGATGAGAAATACTCTGAACTCTTCTCCACTTTCCTCCCTCTTGACTAAACGTACGGAAGCTCTAAAGGCAAGCGAGAGAAATGTGTTGATGCGTTTTCTCTCCTGACGTAAAAGCTTTTTCCAGGATCATCTTTCTGAGATCCTCGAAGGAACAAAGAGGTGTTCCTCGGATGTTTCTGTGAAAATAGATGTCCTGCTTTTCATCAGACTAAAGATTTGTTGTTGTAATTCTCATTTCGGCCACAAGAGGCTGATGTTCTCAATAATTCCTGATTAATGTTTTCTTCCAGGTGAGTTTTAATTTCTCCATCTTCTCTTATGTAACGTTACTCTCATGTCTTTTAATCGGTGCTAATCTAGCGTTAGCGTTCTTCACCAGATAAAAAACATTTAAGGAACTCAAAAAGATGATCCTGATAAAACCTTTTGGAGTCGCAGGAGAGACGACTGTTTGGATCAGACTTAGAGACAAGCTCTCACTGGCCTCAAGGCTTCCGTATCATTGCAGATGAATGTACATGAATGATTTAAGTTTCTCAAAAGAACATCTGAATTCTTCAGCGTAACAGTTGCATCTCGTATCTTTAACCATGTCTTTCTGTCGTGAACGGTTTCCTTCTGCAGGACCTGCCCTCCACCATCCAGCCGAAGGGTCGCCAGGTGAATAGCTCGCTCACTAGCTGCTTATACAACGCTTGCATCCCTCCCTGTAGACGGTCATAAGTGTGCGTGTCTCTTTTCTGCCTCACAAAACTCATCAGTATAATTTGGATTCATTTACCAGAGAGTTGTGTCACTCTAATGCCAACGTATTAAAGTATACATTCTATCATTCACACCAAAGCAGGCTGCAGCTGTTGAGCTGTGAGCAGACAGAGACGAGCACACAGACTGAGAGTTCATTGATTTGGAGAACGTAATGCTTCCCTTGGAGTGCAAGAGGAAAACAGGAAGATATCAATCAGTCTGAATATCCACACAATGCACCCTCCTGCTCCTTCTCTCCTCGTCTGTGCTCACCAGTCACGCTGCGGTGGTCACTTCTGCACTTCACTATTATTATAACTTAATTATACACTTAACATTTTGCACCATATCTGAAGCAGACTCATGGGAACAAGTGCAAACCAGTAAAAAGAGATCTGGTCCGAAACACCAAACCATGTGATCAGAAGTGACGGGACGTCCACTCACATCCGCTCTGCAAGGACTTTAATTCATCTAAACAGTTAGTTCTGTGGAAGCGCTTGTTTTGTCTGACCATCAGTCCAAAGATATTTCATTTACAATGATTTAAAAACAAAGAAGAGAAGCAGATGTACTCACATTTAGAAGCTGCTTCCAGAGGATGTTTGGCCTTTTTGCTTCATAAATTACAATAGAATTATATATTTGATTGTCAAATAGAATAATATGTTGAATATGAATAAAAGGTTCTGAACACAGCTCTATACCCGGGTATTAGATATATCAGAGTGACCACTGCTGTCAGCCTGGCAGTGTCTTCACTTCCTTCACTTCCTCTGTATGTGTGGTTACTACGGCACAGGCAATGTCGAACCCTGCAGCCCCCCCCCCTCTCCGTCAGATATGACTTCATGTGCAGCTTCAAGCCAACTAAACAATTGTGTCAGCTTAACAACCTGTGTCATCCCACCGTCTTTATGTGTGTGTGACACGTGCAGCTTCAGTGTCACATGTCATTCAAACAGCACATCCTGCCAGCAGAGGGCAGCAGAGTCTCCCCACCTTTACTGACTTATAGTTTACAAGTAAATATTTTAGGGTAAGACTACTTCATGCCTCACCACCATCAACCCCGCCCCGACCTTTCCTCCCCTCCACCGACCTCGGCCACCATACTGCTGTTCAGACTTTGCTTAGTCTTTTTACTGCATGATGTATGTGATGCTTTCAAATCCTAGATTGTATCCAGACCTCCAATCAAGGACAAAATGTCTGTTAAGGTAAGATAGCCTCTCCCATCCCCCTCCAAACCCCCCCCCCCCGCAAAAACACTTCTACACCTTTTGTCCCGACACTTTTACACACTTTTACTGTCGGCAACAAGCGGCTGTGTGACGATATAAAGCCGGATATTAAGTGTTGCTTTCAACTAATGGACACATAAACAATGCCTGTGCCGTAATCACCAGAGTGCTGAGAGGCTCATTAATCTCCCAGCACTGTCTTTGTATCACTGGACAAACCCCCCCCCAGAGTCCACCGCTCATTACTTCAGTTCTACCACGATATGCAGCCCCTCTTATCTACAGCCGCGCTGTCAGAGTCACTGTGTGCGGAGAACTATTCATTAATCACAGAGTCGGAACAAAACTTAAATATTCTGAGAGTAAAAAGTCAGAAGTGAAACTTCGTGTCTGTGACGTTGATCCACCTCAAGTGAAGCGAAGCGAAGTGAAGCGAAGCGAAGTGAAGTGAAGTGAAGCGCTTTCTTGTAAATTTGTGACTTTAATTTCAGAACTTCTGCCGAAGTTTCTCTCAGAATTAAGATTAATTATTATTATTTATTATTAATGTCACGAGGCTTCTTTCACTTGTTTCGTTTTGTCTCCTAAATTTACGACTTTGATTTTGGAATATTCAGCTGAAATAATAATGTTTAAAACGGCTGTAATACTTCCTGTCGTCCCCCCCCCCCCCCCCCCCCCCCCACACTGGCATCACTTCACACACTTTAGTTTGTTGTCATATTGATGTTGTACTTGTTTTGTCTGTGCGTCCTGGGGGAGGGATCCCCCCTCCTCCGTCTCTCTCTCGGAGGTCTCTTACTTTTTTCCCACGTTAATTTAAATTTGGGGGGGAGTTTTTCCTGGTGCGGTGCGCGG
This sequence comes from Cottoperca gobio, assembly GCF_900634415.1. Taxonomy (NCBI): domain Eukaryota; kingdom Metazoa; phylum Chordata; class Actinopteri; order Perciformes; family Bovichtidae; genus Cottoperca; species Cottoperca gobio. The sequence continues at coordinate 21,946,915 of NC_041371.1, forward strand.
ACAGAGGGTGGAGGACGGACGGTGGAGGACGGAGGGTGGAGGACTGAGGGTGGAGGACTGAGGATGGAGGGTGGAGGGTAGAGGACTGAGGATGGAGGACTGAGGGTGGAGGACTGAGGATGGAGGGTAGAGGGTGGAGGACTGAGGATGGAGGACTGAGGGTGGAGGACTGAGGGTGGAGGACTGAGGATGGAGGGTAGAGGGTGGAGGACTGAGGGTGGAGGACTGAGGATGGAGGACTGAGGATGGAGGGTGGAGGACTGAGGATGGAGGGCGGAGGGTAGAGGGTGGAGGACTGAGGATGGAGGACTGAGGGTGGAGGACTGAGGATGGAGGACTGAGGATGGAGGGTGGAGGACTGAGGATGGAGGACTGAGGGTGGAGGACTGAGGATGGAGGGTGGAGGGTAGAGGGTGGAGGACTGAGGATGGAGGGTGGAGGACTGAGGATGGAGGACTGAGGGTGGAGGACTGAGGGTGGAGGGTGTCGTATGCTGTAAACATTGTGAAGTAATTTGTGATATTAGGCTGTATATATAAAATGTGAGTGCCTCCTTCACCCGACCCCTCCCTCGGTGAGCTCGCTCATCTAACATCTGCACTCCCCCCCCCCCCCCCCCCCCCACAGATCTACGTCAGGGCTCAGTTTGAATATGACCCGTCCAAAGACGAACTCATCCCCTGCAAGGAGGCCGGCATCCGCTTCCAGGTGGGCGACATCATCCAGATCATCTCCAAGGACGACCACAACTGGTGGCAAGGAAAACTGGAGAACACAAAAAACGCCACGGCAGGACTCATCCCGTCGCCCGAGCTGCAGGAGTGGTGAGAGGGAAACACACACACACACACACACACACACACACACACACACACACATACACACACTCATAAAGACAGTTAGAAATAAATACAAAGTTTTAAGTGGATAATAAATAGTTGACTCTGTGACAGCAGGGTTCCTGTGTGTCAAAATAAGATCTTAATTGGTATTAAAATGTTGTAAAGTTGTAAAGATGCTAAGACCTTGTAAATATTTATATATCACAATAATTGCTAACGTCCATTTTTATCTGGAGATCCGGATTTATTTTGCATAAAATTTGAATTTAATTTGAAAGGCAATAAAAAGTCTCTAAATGTCTTAAACTCTAATTGGCCTTAATCTGTAGGGATCCTGAATACACACACACACACACACACACACACACACACACACACACACACAGTATAGAATAATATTCTGTCAATCTATAATCTAAATCTGAATCAGTTTGGAAAGAAAATTGTAATCTGTGTCTAATTTAAGAGAAACTATTCCTCCACATCTGACTCTGTGTGTGTGTGTGTGTGTGTGTGTGTGTGTGTGTGTGTGTGTGTGTGTGTGTGTGTGTGTGTGTGTGTTTACGGTAGGCGAGTGGCGTGTATAGCTATGGAGAAGACCAAGCAGGAGCAGCAGGCCAGCTGCACCTGGTTTGGCAAGAAGAAGAAGCAGTACAAAGACAAGTATCTGGCAAAGCACAACGCAGGTACGCCGTGCACTCACACACACGTTCATAGTCACATGCATGTGCACACAACACCACATGCTGCAGACATTTCAGTGCACGTGAGCGTGTGTGTGTGTGTAGGTGGAGCTTGTATGTAACAGGATCTCGGAGCTTCTTCTCCCGTCGCAGGAAGCAGGAAGCAGGAAGCAGGAAGCTGCCAGTGTAGCAGAAATCTTATATGAGCACACCGACGATTTAGGGAAATGTGGGCAGCTCACTGAAACAGACACCAGGCTCCAGCAAATCTCTGCATTTTCAAGGATAGTTTTATACAACATGGGGGGGGGGGGCAGCGTGAGACTGTAGTGCTGAGGCAGGGGGAGGTGGGGGGGAAGGTTTTTGTTGGCTGGTAGTTTTAGAAGTTTTCCAATAAAGCTTTGAACGTCTGACGCCACCACCCTATACAGATAAAGAATGTAATAATGAGTTAATACAGGTGCATTCCCCCCCGCTGCGACCTGTGGAAGTTATGTTCTCAAAGGATAAACGCATCTTTTACTTTCAGCACAATCATAATATTAGTGTAGCTCTTTATCTGCAACTGTGTGTGTGTGTGTGTGTGTGTGTGAGATAAGCATGTTTCGACACCTTGGCTGACACTTAAAGGTTAAAGCTTTAGTATTGAACAGCATGCAACATGATAGTTATGGAGTCATGAGATCCAGAGTCATTCATTGGCCTCTTACCGTCACCACGGGGACTTGATCTAAGTATATAATCCCCGTTATATCATATTATGTCTCAGAAGTTGTTGTGTTGATACATTTCTTGAGAATTGATCAAAACATCCGACATTAATGAGCTCCACTGTATTCGTGTGTGATGTTCGTCACTGCAGTGAGAACACTGTTTAAACTTGAGCTCACTGTTTACAAGGAGCTGCTGTGAGTCCCAGACTCGTCACACTTTACAGTCACACACTACAGACTGATTGTTCTACGGTGTTCCTCGAGCTCTTGGTGTCTTAAACACACAAGAGGCTCAGCGTTCCACTCGCACTGAACGTCTACAAGTACCAGACTGCTTAGAGACTCCAGCATGCAGAGATATTCAAATACACCATTTCTGCAGAACAGGCAGAAATAACTCGTTTGTACTGCATGCAAAAGAACTGCATGATGTTGGCCCCAAACTGCATTATGGGTCCAAACTGCTGCATTATGGGTCTAAACTGCTGCATTATGGGTCCAAACTACTGCATTATGGGTCCAAACTGCTGCATTATGGGTCCAAACTGCTGCATTATGGGTCCAAACTGCTGCATTATGGGTCCAAACTGCTGCATTATGGGTCCAAACTGCTGCATTATGGGTCCAAACTGCTGCATTATGGGTCAGCATTCTGTTTCCCTCTCTGGAGAAAATATAGCTGCAGAAACCCGGGATTTTTAAAATGTTTTTATTTGTGTGATCTTCTCCAAACCTCATCGATGAGTTATTAGTATTGTATTTTTAATTAATTAATAATATTATATTTATTTATTATTATTTGTATATATAATTTTTTTAATTATTATTTTTATATATATATATTATTTTTAATTATATAATTATTATTTATACATATTATTATTTTTTATTATTTATATATATTTTTTAATTATATAATTATTATTTTTACATATATATATTATTTTAAATTGTATAATTATTATTTATAATTATTTTTTTATTATATAGTTATTATTTTATTATTATTTTTATTAGTTATTATTATTATTTAATTATTATTTAATTTATTATTTTAGTGTTCTTCTTGTGTGCCTAAATAAAAACATGAAATTATAAAAAAATATAATACACAGTTTTTAAACTCCTGGTGTTCCCTGCAAAATGTTGATATATACTGTGTGTATGTATATGTATATGTATATATGTGTATATGTATATGTATTCCCCTGACTCAGACTCTGTGCTGCTGCTGCTGCTGCATGTTATTCCCGTCAGCAGCACATTGTGTATCTCCATGGCGATGTGCAGCTGGTGTATCTTGCTGTTTGTAACATTTTGTAATTCTGCTGTTGTAACTGAACCGTGTTATGACTCCTCCTGTTCATCTCTCTCGCTTTCTCCTACTGAACGGCCTCTCTGCATGTAAGTAACAACCAGTGACAGCCACCAGCTCCTCCTCTTCTTCTTTCTGTTTGTTTTATTATTAACCCCCCCCCCCCTGTAGGTTAAACCAGCTGTCACTGCCAACGTTTCTGTTTTGTTTCTGTTGTCATAAAACAACAGGATGCTGAGACAAAACTGAAAACATGTAGCTTAGTCTGTGTTTCAGATGTCGTGTGCTGTGATGTTCATCCTAACTCCACTTTGGTATTAACCAGCCTGTAGATTGTAACTCTGGAGAGAGCCCAGTGGCTTGTGGGTATTGTATTTCGCTGGTCAGCGCCCTGAGATGAAGGTTTATGTTACGGAGGCTGAGAACACTTTGTACAGTAACGTGCACCACAGACGCCCTGCACCCAGCACTCACTTAAATGACTGCTTTTATAGAAACGTAACCTTTTAAAGTTGGGATGCAAGATAAATGATCTGTGCAAAGACAGTGGAAAGGAACACCTCTTCAGTTACTGCAGTTACTCTGAAGGAAACGTAGTTTGTTCTCGCCTCCACGGTGAACGTAGAATCAAATCTAAACACGAGGAAGTAGCAAAACATGGATTACCAGCTGGTCTGATGAATGTAATCTCCGAGTCAGAAGTTATTTTAAAGGAGGCATCGTCACGTTTTCTTTAGCACGTCTTGTTCCCGCTCCACATCTCTTACTCTGCGTCTCTCTCGCCTCCAGTGTTCGACCAACTAGACCTGGTCACGTATGAAGAGGTCGTGAAGCTTCCTGCTTTCAAGAGGAAAACACTAGTTTTGTTAGGTAAGTTCTGCCACGTGTAGCGGCGCTCAGTACAGACGAGTCTGCCTTCATGTCTGACTGACTGTGTGTGTCTTTGTCAGGGGCCCATGGCGTGGGCAGGAGACACATCAAGAACACACTCATCACCAAACACCCCGACAGATTCGCCTACCCCATCCCACGTAAGTCACATGATCGACGTCCTCCATGTGACCCGCAAGGCTCACTTTTAAAAAGTTGCTCTGATGTACAGAAATGTCCCAAATGACTCAATGTGGTGGAAAATAGTAAAAAGTGTTTGGAAGTCGGGACTCTGGATGTGACTCCAATAGAAAGCAGGAGGTTCTGATGCATGTTCTGGATCCAAAGTAGATTTTAATGGGGACGTTTTTGTCCTTCAGGCTCTGACTGTGTGTTTTGTTACACACTTTATAATAGACTTATTATTTATTAAAGGGAAAGAAACAAATGCTCTGTGTCCCCCCGCAGACACAACCAGACCTCCAAAGAAGGATGAGGAGAACGGGAAGAACTACTTCTTTGTCTCCCACGACCAGATGATGCAGGACATCAGCAACAACGAGTACCTGGAGTACGGCAGCCACGAGGACGCCATGTACGGGACGCGGCTGGAGACCATCCGCAAGATCCACCAACTGGGACACATAGCTATACTGGACGTTGAACCTCAGGTGTGTGTGTGTGTGTGTGTGTGTGTGTGTGTGTGTGTGTGTGTGTGTGTGTGTGTGTGTGACTGCGACTTTGCATGCATGCGTATATGAGGACATTCTGACGTCTAACACCTGTTCTCCATCAGGCTCTGAAGGTCCTGCGGACAGCAGAGTTTGCTCCTTACGTCGTCTTTATTGCTGCACCAACGATCACGCCAGGCATCAATGAGGTATGAATTAACACACACACACACACACACACAAAAAGATGAGACATGTAAAAGGCTGGGACCAAAACTAAACAGATGTATCTACTAACAAGTATTATTCTCATCTTCTTCCTCTTGACGTCTCAGCTGTAAAATGATTAAGCTTTTTAAAGGGAACAACTAACAGTAGAGAAGCCAGACCTCTAACACAGCCTCCTCCTTTAAACTAAACTAAATGTTCAAATAATGTAATTACTTGTAAATAAATAAAACCTGAAAAGTCAAATAACATACATGTGTAAGTGGCGTGCATCGGTGGCGTGCATCGGTGGCGTGCATTTTTAAAGGTTTTGTTCGACCCACGAAACAAAAACACAAAATATTCAGTGTACTGACAAACATCAGCAGTTTGGTGTTTTAGAAACTCTTAATATATTAACTTAATGATTATCAAAGTAACTTTTCTGTGTATCATTAACCTTCACCTCATTTTACATGTTGAAGTTATTCCATACGTCACCTGTGATTTAGTTGTTTATGCCTCGCTGACAGATGTTGCTTCAGTTATTCACATGTTTGAATCTGCAGAGTGTGAAGCAGCTTCTTCTGCTCGTGTTTGTCTCTCACTCTGCACTCCTTCATTGCTGCATGCTGCATGCGTTTGTTTCTTTGGCGCTCCTCTCAGATACCCAGGTGGTGTCGATCGCTGCCAGTAAGTAAAGCCTGACTGTGTGTGCGTGCGTGTGTGTAATTATTTTTATTTTTTAGATTTGTTTTTATTCACATTTCATATTTAAAAAGTCAGAAGTTTCATATTAATCATCAATAAATTACTTCATTTACCGTTGATTGACTAATTAATTAATTGTTTGCTAGCAAGTAAACATGTAAACAATGCTGAATTTAAAATACTTAAGGACACAGGAAGTAACACTGAATGTGAACAAACAGAACCTTTATCTGCTTTAACAGCGGAGCCAGATAATCACACAGTCGAGCTTTCTTAAGTGTTTCCCAAAGTGCTGGATTGAAGATCAAGATTTCATCTGGTTTTTCTCACAATTGTCTCCTCTTGAGTTCAATCCCACAGAATGTAGGGCAGTCCTCCATCACTCTCTCTCTTCCTCGGTGGCTCACCCCCTCTTCTCCTCCTCCTTCTCCTCCAGGACGAGTCTCTCCAGCGGCTGCAGAAGGAGTCGGAGATCCTGCAGAAGACCTACGCTCACTACTTCGACCAAACCATCATCAACAACGAGATCGATGAGACCATCAGGCACCTGGAGGAGGCCATCGATCTGGTGTGCACCACCAGCCAGTGGGTGCCCGTGTCCTGGGTCTACTGACCACCTGCTCCCCTCCCAGCAGCGACACCTCAGCCAAACTCCCATCATTCCCTCTACAAAAATAGGAATACATAAAAAAAAAACTATTAGCAAAAACTGAGGGGAAACTTCTCTCTACACTGCACTTGATTGAGAAACAAAACCTTCAGCGTACTGTGAAAGCCACCACAGCATTCAACCTCCTGAGCGCTGCACAAACTACCTGCGGCGGTTAATTATCGGACTCTTGCCCTGGCAGACGACCTAGTCATAGTGTTGTATAAAAACAGAGTTTAAACAAAAGTGAATATTGTCATGTCTGTAATAGCTAGGAGGCAACATTTCTGTAGATGTTTGTTTTAAAGAGACAGTACTGTGTCCCGTCCTCCCATCACATTGTAGTCCTGTTGGGTGTTGTAGTACTAAACCATCTGTACAAAGACTGCCAGTGGGTATTCTGTCTATCAGCAGACTGAAGTAAAAGCACACAAACACACTGCAATGTCTTCTCATCTGTAGATCACCGACCCGCATTATTTATTCTTTCTAGTTCTTTTCTAAGCTGTAACTCTGGGTTACATCCTCTCATGGTCCTATTGTTAGCCCGGCCTCGGTACAGTACCATTATCACACACACGTGCACCTTTCTACCTACCTACCAGGTACTGTCTCTTCTAAATAAATCCATTAATGTTTTAGAGATTTGAATGAGGTTATCATGCATGTGGACATTTGCAAGCTTCCATGCTGTCAGTCAGTCAGTGTTCCCAGTGTCCTTCTGTAAACCTCCAAGAAAGAAAAGACAAATATATATATATATATATATATATATTATATATATATATATATATATATATATATATAAATATATATATATTTATATATATATATATAATATATATATATATATATATATATATATATATATATATATATATATATATATATATATTATATATATATATATATATATATATATATATATATATATAATATATATATATATTATATATATATATATAATATATATATATATTTATATATATATATATATATATATATAAAACAAAAAAACATTCCAGCTGTTTGGAAGACTGAACTCAGCCAAGGGAAGCAAAAAGGGGGCAAGAAAAAACTAACAGCGATGGATCCGCTGACTTGACACCTATGCACATCCCTTGCATTTCGGGTGACATTTCTAAACCACAGATTTATAAAAAAAAAAATTACAATAAATGATCGACCATGTAGTGAGATGTGTTTGTAAAAAAAAAATCTAATAAAAGTCTTGATTTTTCTCTTTTGATTTATCATACACAAAAAAAAGGAAGAATTTCACCTTTTTCCTCATTTTCCATTTCAGAAATGTGATGTCCAAGATTATTAATGTTTCAATCAAGACGAGAGATGAAATGCTGATTTTTGTTCTGTAACTGTCTGCAAAGGAAGTGTACACTAAACATTCTGCGAGGGAAGAGGAGGCTGCGTGTGCATCTGATTAACATGTATATGAATGTGACAGACTGCCATACAAACTGCCCCTGGTGTAAATGACTCTGCAATGATAAAAGTTATTCAGTATGAACAATTTTTTTAATATATTTCCTTTCATGTGTTGGAAAAGTGAACCTTGGAGTGGCTCTTCTTTTTTGCTTTTCAGAAACATGACGCGAACAATATCTCTGTCCTAAAATCCAGACTGAGCAGCAGCATGTAGCACGAAGCGATGATGAGTCGACATAACTGCTATAAATAAGTTGATTATCAACTGTTAGCACAATGCAAAACACATCAGAATCATTAAGATGAAACAGTGACACACTATTGGGCAATAAAGTGATGTATATTAATGTTAATTCAATTGCATTATCCATAAATTAATTATTTATTTTCCACAAGAGTATTTTTGTCCCATTGTAAACTATCTTTAATGAATAAGCAGCTAAATTAGGGCTATTCATATATATGTATATGTATAATATTGATTCATCTTCTCTACTAAAGATTTGGACTATAATACATAAGAATATAACACATTTTTAAATGCCCATTTCAGTTTGTCATATTATGTATGTCAGAAAAAGTAATAGTATGTCAATTAGATAATGTATGTGATTGGAGAGTAACGGTATTGGTTGAATATCTTCTTGTAGAAAGTCGGCGAAAGTGACGGCTAATAAATTGATTAAGTCATGGAATAATATTTAGAATTTCACAACATAGGAGGTCACTCTGTCCATCCAACTACTGTCTTATATTCAACAGTTTTCCACTCATTAGTGTTCCTCCAAATTACTAAAGTCTTTGGAGAATGCAGGCATCGATCCCGCTACCTCTCACATGCTAAGCGAGCACTCTACCATTTGAGCTAATTCCCCTTCAAAGACATGTCTTGTAGCCGACTCGTTTCCTCCAATTCCCCTCTATGCCATGCTTTTCCAAACTTTCCAGCATACGTAAACACTGTGGAAGGTGACCTGGCTCGGGCGTTTACTGCACTTTCAGGAGACAGCAGACGAGGTGGCCGAGTGGTTAAGGCGATGGACTGCTAATCCATTGTGCTCTGCACGCGTGGGTTCGAATCCCATCCTCGTCGTAGACCGGTATCTTTAAGTATGCCATGTCAACAGAAAAACTGGATCTACCAAAAGAACTCTCTTCCAAACAATGAAATCTGTTTCTCCAACAGAAGTCCTCTCGTTCTCATTCAGGCACTGAGACGAAACCAATGACTTCTTCAAGTCTTCACAATTACACTTTGATGGTTCCAAAGCAGTCCAAAAAGGGTAGGGAAAGAAAGACAGCTGCTCGCACAAGATGCTATCTGATCCGTGACAGTCTGTTATTGCAGGAAATAAACATGCCCTCAGGCAGAGATAGCTTTTATACCCTTTCAACCAAAGAGTGATGTAAGTAGGCCTCCAAAATCAAATGGCTTCATTTCAGGCAGTGATTTGACTTGATGCAGAGGAGGTCAACGACTGTCTTATATTCAACAGTTTTCCACTCATTAGTGTTCCTCCAAATTACTAAAGTCTTTGGAGAATGCGGGCATCGATCCCGCTACCTCTCACATGCTAAGCGAGCACTATACCATTTGAACTAATTCCCCTTCAAAGACATGTCTAGTAGCCGACTCGTTTCCTCCAATTCCCCTCTATGCCATGCTTTTCCAAACTTTCCAGCATACGTAAACACTGTGGAAGGTGACCTGGCTCGGGCGTTTACTGCACTTTCAGGAGACAGCAGACGAGGTGGCCGAGTGGTTAAGGCGATGGACTGCTAATCCATTGTGCTCTGCACGCGTGGGTTCGAATCCCATCCTCGTCGTAGACCGGTATCCTTTAAGTATGCCATGTCAACAGAAAAACTGGATCTACCAAAAGAACTCTCTTCCAAACAATGAAATCTGTTTCTCCAACAGAAGTCCTCTCGTTCTCATTCAGGCACTGAGACGAAACCAATGACTTCTTCAAGTCTTCACAATTACACTTTGATGGTTCCAATAGCAGTCCAAAAAGGGTAGGGAAAGAAAGACAGCTGCTCGCACAAGATGCTATCTGATCCGTGACAGTCTGTTATTGCAGGAAATAAACATGCCCTCAGGGAGAGATAGCTTTTATACCCTTTCAACCAAAGAGTGATGTAAGTAGGCCTCCAAAATCAACTGGCTTCATTTCAGGCAGTGATTTGACTTGATGCAGAGGAGGTCACTCTGTCCATCCAACTACTGTCTTATATTCAACAGTTTTCCACTCATTAGTGTTCCTCCAAATTACTAAAGTCTTTGGAGAATGCAGGGCATCGATCCCGCTACCTCTCACATGCTAAGCGAGCACTCTACCATTTGAGCTAATTCCCCTTAAAAGACATTTCTTGTAGCCGACTCATTTCCTCCAATTCCCCTCTATGCCATGCTTTTCCAAACTTTCCAGCATACGTAAACACTGTGGAAGGTGACCTGGCTCGGGCGTTTACTGCACTTTCAGGAGACAGCAGACGAGGTGGCCGAGTGGTTAAGGCGATGGACTGCTAATCCATTGTGCTCTGCACGCGTGGGTTCGAATCCCATCCTCGTCGTAGACCGGTATCTTTAAGTATGCCATGTCAACAGAAAAACTGGATCTACCAAAAGAACTCTCTTCCAAACAATGAAATCTGTTTCTCCAACAGAAGTCCTCTCGTTCTCATTCAGGCACTGAGACGAAACCAATGACGTCTTCACAATTACACCAATGACGTCTTCACAATTACACTTTGATGGTTCCAAAGCAGTCCAAAAAGGGATAGGGAAAGAAAGACAGCTGCTCGCACAAGATGCTATCTGATCCGTGACAGTCTGTTATTGCAGGAAATAAACATGCCCTCAGGCAGAGATAGCTTTTATACCCTTTCAACCAAAGAGTGATGTAAGTAGGCCTCCAAAATCAAATGGCTTCATTTCAGGCAGTGATTTGACTTGATGCAGAGGAGGTCAACGACTGTCTTATATTCAACAGTTTTCCACTCATTAGTGTTCCTCCAAATTACTAAAGTCTTTGGAGAATGCGGGCATCGATCCCGCTACCTCTCACATGCTAAGCGAGCACTCTACCATTTGAGCTAATTCCCCTTCAAAGACATGTCTAGTAGCCGACTCGTTTCCTCCAATTCCCCTCTATGCCATGCTTTTCCAAACTTTCCAGCATACGTAAACACTGTGGAAGGTGACCTGGCTCGGGCGTTTACTGCACTTTCAGGAGACAGCAGACGAGGTGGCCGAGTGGTTAAGGCGATGGACTGCTAATCCATTGTGCTCTGCACGCGTGGGTTCGAATCCCATCCTCGTCGTAGACCGGTATCTTTAAGTATGCCATGTCAACAGAAAAACTGGATCTACCAAAAGAACTCTCTTCCAAACAATGAAATCTGTTTCTCCAACAGAAGTCCTCTCGTTCTCATTCAGGCACTGAGACGAAACCAATGACGTCTTCACAATTACACTTTGATGGTTCCAAAGCAGTCCAAAAAGGGTAGGGAAAGAAAGACAGCTGCTCGCACAAGATGCTATCTGATCCGTGACAGTCTGTTATTGCAGGAAATAAACATGCCCTCAGGCAGAGATAGCTTTTATACCCTTTCAACCAAAGAGTGATGTAAGTAGGCCTCCAAAATCAAATGGCTTCATTTCAGGCAGTGATTTGACTTGATGCAGAGGAGGTCACTCTATCCATCCAACTACAGTCTTCCACTCATTAGTGTTCCTCCAAATTACTAAAGTCTTTGGAGAATGCGGGCATCGATCCCGCTACCTCTCACATGCTAAGCGAGCAGCTCTACCATTTGAGCTAATTCCCCTTAAAAGACATTTCTTGTAGCCGACTCATTTCCTCCAATTCCCCTCTATGCCATGCTTTTCCAAACTTTCCAGCATACGTAAACACTGTGGAAGGTGACCTGGCTCGGGCGTTTACTGCACTTTCAGGAGACAGCAGACGAGGTGGCCGAGTGGTTAAGGCGATGGACTGCTAATCCATTGTGCTCTGCACGCGTGGGTTCGAATCCCATCCTCGTCGTAGACCGGTATCTTTAAGTATGCCATGTCAACAGAAAAACTGGATCTACCAAAAGAACTCTCTTCCAAACAATGAAATCTGTTTCTCCAACAGAAGTCCTCTCGTTCTCATTCAGGCACTGAGACGAAACCAATGACGTCTTCACAATTACACCAATGACGTCTTCACAATTACACTTTGATGGTTCCAAAGCAGTCCAAAAAGGATAGGGAAAGAAAGACAGCTGCTCGCACAAGATGCTATCTGATCCGTGACAGTCTGTTATTGCAGGAAATAAACATGCCCTCAGGCAGAGATAGCTTTTATACCCTTTCAACCAAAGAGTGATGTAAGTAGGCCTCCAAAATCAAATGGCTTCATTTCAGGCAGTGATTTGACTTGATGCAGAGGAGGTCAACGACTGTCTTATATTCAACAGTTTTCCACTCATTAGTGTTCCTCCAAATTACTAAAGTCTTTGGAGAATGCGGGCATCGATCCCGCTACCTCTCACATGCTAAGCGAGCACTCTACCATTTGAGCTAATTCCCCTTCAAAGACATGTCTAGTAGCCGACTCGTTTCCTCCAATTCCCCTCTATGCCATGCTTTTCCAAACTTTCCAGCATACGTAAACACTGTGGAAGGTGACCTGGCTCGGGCGTTTACTGCACTTTCAGGAGACAGCAGACGAGGTGGCCGAGTGGTTAAGGCGATGGACTGCTAATCCATTGTGCTCTGCACGCGTGGGTTCGAATCCCATCCTCGTCGTAGACCGGTATCTTTAAGTATGCCATGTCAACAGAAAAACTGGATCTACCAAAAGAACTCTCTTCCAAACAATGAAATCTGTTTCTCCAACAGAAGTCCTCTCGTTCTCATTCAGGCACTGAGACGAAACCAATGACGTCTTCAAGTCTTCACAATTACACTTTGATGGTTCCAATAGCAGTCCAAAAAGGGTAGGGAAAGAAAGACAGCTGCTCGCACAAGATGCTATCTGATCCGTGACAGTCTGTTATTGCAGGAAATAAACATGCCCTCAGGCAGAGATAGCTTTTATACCCTTTCAACCAAAGAGTGATGTAAGTAGGCCTCCAAAATCAAATGGCTTCATTTCAGGCAGTGATTTGACTTGATGCAGAGGAGGTCACTCTGTCCATCCACTACTGTCTTATATTCAACAGTTTTCCACTCATTAGTGTTCCTCCAAATTACTAAAGTCTTTGGAGAATGCAGGGCATCGATCCCGCTACCTCTCACATGCTAAGCGAGCACTCTACCATTTGAGCTAATTCCCCTTCAAAGACATGTCTTGTAGCCGACTCGTTTCCTCCAATTCCCCTCTATGCCATGCTTTTCCAAACTTTCCAGCATACGTAAACACTGTGGAAGGTGACCTGGCTCGGGCGTTTACTGCACTTTCAGGAGACAGCAGACGAGGTGGCCGAGTGGTTAAGGCGATGGACTGCTAATCCATTGTGCTCTGCACGCGTGGGTTCGAATCCCATCCTCGTCGTAGACCGGTATCTTTAAGTATGCCATGTCAACAGAAAAACTGGATCTACCAAAAGAACTCTCTTCCAAACAATGAAATCTGTTTCTCCAACAGAAGTCCTCTCGTTCTCATTCAGGCACTGAGACGAAACCAATGACGTCTTCACAATTACACCAATGACGTCTTCACAATTACACTTTGATGGTTCCAAAGCAGTCCAAAAAGGGTAGGGAAAGAAAGACAGCTGCTCGCACAAGATGCTATCTGATCCGTGACAGTCTGTTATTGCAGGAAATAAACATGCCCTCAGGCAGAGATAGCTTTTATACCCTTTCAACCAAAGAGTGATGTAAGTAGGCCTCCAAAATCAAATGGCTTCATTTCAGGCAGTGATTTGACTTGATGCAGAGGAGGTCACTCTATCCATCCAACTACAGTCTTTCCACTCATTAGTGTTCCTCCAAATTACTAAAGTCTTTGGAGAATGCGGGCATCGATCCCGCTACCTCTCACATGCTAAGCGAGCACTCTACCATTTGAGCTAATTCCCCTTCAAAGACATGTCTTGTAGCCGACTCGTTTCCTCCAATTCCCCTCTATGCCATGCTTTTCCAAACTTTCCAGCATACGTAAACACTGTGGAAGGTGACCTGGCTCGGGCGTTTACTGCACTTTCAGGAGACAGCAGACGAGGTGGCCGAGTGGTTAAGGCGATGGACTGCTAATCCATTGTGCTCTGCACGCGTGGGTTCGAATCCCATCCTCGTCGTAGACCGGTATCTTTAAGTATGCCATGTCAACAGAAAAACTGGATCTACCAAAAGAACTCTCTTCCAAACAATGAAATCTGTTTCTCCAACAGAAGTCCTCTCGTTCTCATTCAGGCACTGAGACGAAACCAATGACGTCTTCAAGTCTTCACAATTACACTTTGATGGTTCCAAAGCAGTCCAAAAAGGGTAGGGAAAGAAAGACAGCTGCTCGCACAAGATGCTATCTGATCCGTGACAGTCTGTTATTGCAGGAAATAAACATGCCCTCAGGCAGAGATAGCTTTTATACCCTTTCAACCAAAGAGTGATGTAAGTAGGCCTCCAAAATCAAATGGCTTCATTTCAGGCAGTGATTTGACTTGATGCAGAGGAGGTCAACGACTGTCTTATATTCAACAGTTTTCCACTCATTAGTGTTCCTCCAAATTACTAAAGTCTTTGGAGAATGGGGGCATCGATCCCGCTACCTCTCACATGTTAAGCGAGCACTATACCATTTGAACAAATTCCCCTTCAAAGACATGTCTAGTAGCCGACTCGTTTCCTCCAATTCCCCTCTATGCCATGCTTTTCCAAACTTTCCAGCATACGTAAACACTGTGGAAGGTGACCTGGCTCGGGCGTTTACTGCACTTTCAGGAGACAGCAGACGAGGTGGCCGAGTGGTTAAGGCGATGGACTGCTAATCCATTGTGCTCTGCACGCGTGGGTTCGAATCCCATCCTCGTCGTAGACCGGTATCTTTAAGTATGCCATGTCAACAGAAAAACTGGATCTACCAAAAGAACTCTCTTCCAAACAATGAAATCTGTTTCTCCAACAGAAGTCCTCTCGTTCTCATTCAGGCACTGAGACGAAACCAATGACGTCTTCACAATTACACTTTGATGGTTCCAAAGCAGTCCAAAAAGGGATAGGGAAAGAAAGACAGCTGCTCGCACAAGATGCTATCTGATCCGTGACAGTCTGTTATTGCAGGAAATAAACATGCCCTCAGGCAGAGATAGCTTTTATACCCTTTCAACCAAAGAGTGATGTAAGTAGGCCTCCAAAATCAAATGGCTTCATTTCAGGCAGTGATTTGACTTGATGCAGAGGAGGTCACTCTGTCCATCCAACTACAGTCTTCCACTCATTAGTGTTCCTCCAAATTACTAAAGTCTTTGGAGAATGCGGGCATCGATCCCGCTACCTCTCACATGCTAAGCGAGCGCTCTACCATTTGAGCTAATTCCCCTTAAAAGACATTTCTTGTAGCCGACTCATTTCCTCCAATTCCCCTCTATGCCATGCTTTTCCAAACTTTCCAGCATACGTAAACACTGTGGAAGGTGACCTGGCTCGGGCGTTTACTGCACTTTCAGGAGACAGCAGACGAGGTGGCCGAGTGGTTAAGGCGATGGACTGCTAATCCATTGTGCTCTGCACGCGTGGGTTCGAATCCCATCCTCGTCGTAGACCGGTATCTTTAAGTATGCCATGTCAACAGAAAAACTGGATCTACCAAAAGAACTCTCTTCCAAACAATGAAATCTGTTTCTCCAACAGAAGTCCTCTCGTTCTCATTCAGGCACTGAGACGAAACCAATGACTTCTTCAAGTCTTCACAATTACACTTTGATGGTTCCAAAGCAGTCCAAAAAGGGATAGGGAAAGAAAGACAGCTGCTCGCACAAGATGCTATCTGATCCGTGACAGTCTGTTATTGCAGGAAATAAACATGCCCTCAGGCAGAGATAGCTTTTATACCCTTTCAACCAAAGAGTGATGTAAGTAGGCCTCCAAAATCAAATGGCTTCATTTCAGGCAGTGATTTGACTTGATGCAGAGGAGGTCAACGACTGTCTTATATTCAACAGTTTTCCACTCATTAGTGTTCCTCCAAATTACTAAAGTCTTTGGAGAATGCGGGCATCGATCCCGCTACCTCTCACATGCTAAGCGAGCACTCTACCATTTGAACTAATTCCCCTTCAAAGACATGTCTAGTAGCCGACTCGTTTCCTCCAATTCCCCTCTATGCCATGCTTTTCCAAACTTTCCAGCATACGTAAACACTGTGGAAGGTGACCTGGCTCGGGCGTTTACTGCACTTTCAGGAGACAGCAGACGAGGTGGCCGAGTGCTTAAGGCGATGGACTGCTAATCCATTGTGCTCTGCACGCGTGGGTTCGAATCCCATCCTTGTTGTAGACCGGTATCTTTAAGTATGCCATGTCAACAGAAAAACTGGATCGACCTAAAGAACTCTCTTCCAAACAATGAAATCTGTTTCTCCAACACAAGTCCTCTCGTTCTCGTTCTCATTCAGGCACTGAGACGAAATCAATGACGTCTTCACAATTACACTTTGATGGTTCCAAAGCAGTCCAAAAAGGATAGGGAAAGAAAGACAGCCGCTCGCACAAGATGCTATCTGATCCGTGACAGTCTGTTATTGCAGGAAATAAACATGCCCTCAGGGAGAGATAGCTTTTATACCCTTTCAACCAAAGAGTGATGTAAGTAGCACTCTAAAATCAACTGGCTTCATTTCAGGCAGTGATTTGACTTGATGCAGAGGAGGTCACTCTATCCATCCAACTACAGTCTTCCACTCATTAGTGTTCCTTCAAATTACTACAGTCTTTGGAGAATGCGGGCATCGATCCCGCTTCCTCTCACATGCTAATGGTTTTTAGTAATTCCGACAATGGTGGCAAAGTTTTATATTAACTCGGTCTTAAAATCAGGTCCCACCGAGATTTGATTTCAGATTGCTGGATTCAGAGTCCAGAGTGCTAACCATTACACCATGGCACCACTACATCAGATCCTGTGCTCCAGTTTTGCTTGTTTTCAGATCAACGCTTCAGTCTACGCGTCATGAGTGCACAAGCCCCAATCAAGGTTTTTTGGCCTCAACAAATGTTAGCTATTTTCTGAGCATTCCTCAAGATGAAATGTATGCAGAACTGATGTAAGTGTCTCAGGATTATCGACGTAATATGGTGGTTTTCAGTAATTTGACAGATCTGGTGGTTTTTAGTAATTCCGACAATGGTGGCAAAGTTTTATATTAACTTGGTCTTAAAATCAGTCCCCACCGAGATTTGATTTCAGATCACTGGATTCAGAGTCCAGAGTGCTAACCATTACACCATGGAACCACTACATCATATACTCTGCTCCAATTTTGCGTGTTTTCAGATCAACGCTTCAGTCTTCGCATCATGAGTGCAAAAGCCCCCATCAAAGTTTTTTGGCGTCAACAAATGTTAGCCATTTTCTGAACATTCCTCAAGATGAAATGTATGCAGATCTGATGTAAGTGTCTCAGGATTATCGACGTAATATGGTGGTTTTCAGTAATTTGACGGACTGGTGGTTTTTAGTAATTCCGACAATGGTGGCAAAGTTTTATATTAACTTGGTCTTAAAATCAAGTCCCACCGAAATTTGAACTCCGATCACTGGATTCAGAGTCCAGAGTGCTAACCATTACACCATGGCACCAATACAGGATATAATGTGCTCCAATTTTGCGTGTTTTCAGATCAACGCTTCAGTCTACGCATCATGAGTGCACAAGCCCCCATCAAGGTTTTTTGGCCTCAACAAATTTTACCTATTTTCTGAACATTCCTCAAGATGAAATGTATGCATATTTAACTAATGTAAGTGTCTCAGGCTTTGCCACATAATATGGTGGTTTTCAGTAATTTGACGGACTGGTGGTTTTTAGTAATTCCGACAATGGTGGCAAAGTTTTATATTAACTCGGTCTTAAAATCAGGTCCCACGGTGATTTGATTTCAGATTGCTGGATTCAGAGTCCAGAGTGCTGACCATTACACCATGGCACCACTACATCATTTCCTGTGCTCCAATTTTGCTTGTTTTCAGATCAACGCTTCAGTATACGCGTCATGAGTGCAAAAGCCCCTATCAAGGTTTTTTGGCCTCAACAAATGTTAGCCATTTTCTGAACATTTCTCAAGATAAAATGTATGCAGATCTGCTGTAAATGTCTCAGGATTATCGACGTTATATGGTGGTTTTCAGTAATTTGACGGACTGGTGGTTTTTAGTAATTCCGACAATGGTGGCAAAGTTTTATATTACCTCAGTCTTAAAATGAGGTACCACCAAGATTTAAACTCCGATCACTGGATTCAAAGTCCAGAGTGCTAACCATTACACCATGGCACAACTACATCATACCCTGTGCTCTAGTTTTGCTTGTTTTCAGATCAACGCTTCAGTCTACGCGTCATGAGTGCAAAAGCCCCCATCAAGGTTTTTTGGCCTCAACAAATGTTAGCCATTTTCTGAACATTCCTCAAGATGAAATTTATGCAGATCTGATGTAAGTGTCTCAGGATTATCGACTTAATATGGTGGTTTTCAGTAATTTGACGGACTGGTGGTTTTTAGTAATTCCGACAATGGTGGCAAAGTTTTATATTAACTTGGTCTTAAAATCAGGTCCCACCGAAATTTGAACTCCGATCACTGGATTCAGAGTCCAGAGTGCTAACCATTACACCATGGCACCACTACATCATATACTGTGCTCCAATTTTGCGTGTTTTCAGATCAACGCTTCAGTCTTCGCATCATGAGTGCAAAAGCCCCTACCAAAGTTTTTTGGCCTCAACAAATGTTAGCCATTTTCTGAACATTCCACAGGATCAAATGTATGCAGATCTGATGTCAGTGTCTCAGCATTATCAACATTATATGGTGTTTTTCAGTAATTTGACGAATTGGTGGTTTTTAGTAAATGCGACAATGGTGGCAAAGTTTCATATTAACTCGGTCTAAACATCAGGTCCCAGCGAGATTTGATTTCAGATTGCTGGATTCAGAGTCCAGAGTGCTAACCATTACACCATGGCACCACTACATCATACCCTGTGCTCCAATTTTGCTTGTTTTCAGATCAACGCTTCAGTCTACGCGTCATGAGTGCAAAAGCCCCCATCAAGGTTTTTTGGCCTCAACAAATGTTAGCCATTTTCTGAACATTTCTCAAGATAAAATGTATGCAGATCTGATGTAAATGTCTCAGGATTATCGACGTTATATGGTGGTTTTCAGTAATTTGACGGACTGGTGGTTTTAGTAATTCCGACAATGGTGGCAAAGTTTTATATTACCTCGTTCTTAAAATCAGGTCCCACCGACATTTGAACTCGGATCGCTGGATTCAGAGTCCAGAGTGCTAACCATTACACCATGGCACCACTACAGGATATACTGTGCTCCAATTTTACGTGTTTTAAGATCAACGCTTCAGTCTTCGCATCATGAGTGCAAAAGCCCCTATCAAAGTTTTTTGGCCTCAACAAATGTTAGCCATTTTCTGAACATTCCACAGGATCAAATGTATGCAGATCTGATGTCAGTGTATCAGCATTATCAACATTATATGGTGTTTTTCAGTAATTTGACGAATTGGATGGTTTTTAGTAAATGCTACAATGGTGGCAAAGTTTTATATTAACTCGGTCTAAACATCAGTCCCAGCGAGATTTGATTTCAGATTGCTGGATTCAGAGTCCAGAGTGCTAACCATTACACCATGGCACCACTACATCATATCCTGTGCTCCAATTTTGCTTGTTTTCAGATCAACGCTTCAGTCTACGCGTCATGAGTGCAAAAGCCCCCATCAAGGTTTTTTGGCCTCAACAAATGTTAGCCATTATCTGAACATTCCTAAAGATGAAATGTATGCAGATCTGATGTAAGTGTCTCAGGATTATCGACGTTATATGGTGGTTTTCAGTAATTTGACGGACTGGTGGTTTTTAGTAATTCCGACAATGGTGGCAAAGTTTTATATTAACTCGGTCTTAAAATCAGGTCCCACCGAGATTTGATTTCAGATCGCTGGATTCAGAGTGCAGAGTGCTAACCATTACACCATGGCACCACTACATCATACCCTGTGCTCTAATTTTGCTTGTTTTCAGATCAACGCTTCAGTCTACGCGTCATGAGTGCAAAAGCCCCCATCAAGGTTTTTTGGCCTCAACAAATGTTAGCCATTTTCTGAACATTCCTCAAGATGAAATGTATGCATATTTAACTAATGTAAGTGTCTCAGGCTTTTCAACATAATACGGTGGTTTTCAGTAATTTGACGGACTGGTGGTTTTTAGTAATTCCGACAATGGTGGCAAAGTTTTATATTAACTCGGTCTTAAAATCAGGTCCCATCGAGATTTGAACTCGGCTCACAGAATTCAAAGTCCAGAGTGCTAATCATTACACCATGGCACCACTACATCATATGCTGTGCTCCAATTTTGCGTGTTTTCAGATCAACTGCTTCAGTCTTCGCATCATGAGTGCAAAAGCCCCTATCAAAGTTTTTTGGCCTCAACAAATATTAGCCATTTTCTTAACATTCCTCAAGATGAAATGTATGCAGATTTCATGTCAGTGTCTCAGGATTATCAACATTATATGGTGGTTTTCAGTAATTTGACGAATTGGTGGTTTTTAGTAATTCCGACAATGGTGGCAAAGTTTTATATTAACTCGGTCTTAAAATCAGGTCCCAGCGAGATTTGATTTCAGATTGCTGGATTCAGAGTCCAGAGTGCTAACCATTACACCATGGCACCACTTCATCATATCCTGTGCTCCAATTTTGCTTGTTTTCAGATCAACGCTTCAGTCTACGCGTCATGAGTGCAAAAGCCCCCATCAAGGTTTTTTGGCCTCAACAAATGTTAGCCATTTTCTGAGCATTCCTCAATATGAAATGTATGCAGATCTGATGTAAGTGTCTCAGGATTATCGACGTAATATGGTGGTTTTCAGTAATTTGACGGACTGGTGGTTTTTAGTAATTCCGACAATGGTGGCAAAGTTTTATATTGACTCAGTCTTAAAATCAGGTCCCACCAAGATTAGAAATCCGATCACTGGATTCAAAGGCCAGAGTGCTAACCATTACACCATGGCACTACTACATCATATACTGTGCTCCAATTTTGCTTGTTTTCAGATCAACGCTTCAGTCTACGCGTCATGAGTGGAAAAACCCCCATCAAGGTTTTTTGGCCTCAACAAATGTTAGCCATTTTCTGAGCATTCCTCAAAATGAAATGTATGCAGATCTGATGTAAGTGTCTCAGTATTATCGACGTAATATGGTGGTTTTCAGTAATTTGACGGACTGGTGGTTTTTAGTAATTCCGACAATGGTGGCAAAGTTTTATATTAACTCGGTCTTAAAATCAGGTCCCACTGAGATTTGAACTTGGATCGCTGGATTCAGATTGAGGCCATATGTTTTTGGCCTCAACAAATGTTAGTCATTTTCTGAGTATTCCTCAAGATGAAATGTATGCAGATCTGATGTAAGTGTGTCAGGATTATCGACGTAATATGGTGGTTTTCAGTAATTTGACGGACTGGTGGTTTTTAGAAATTCCGACAATGGTGGCAAAGTTTTATATTAACTTGGTCTTAAAATCAGGTCCCACCGAGATTTGAACTCTGATCGCTGGATTCAGAGTCCACGGTGCTAACCATTACACCATGGCACCAATACAGGATATGATGTGCTCCAATTTTGCGTGTTTTCAGATCAACACTTTAGTCTACGCGTCATGAGTGCAAAAGCCCCAATGAAGGTTTTTTGGCCTCAACAAATGTTAGCCATTTTCTGAGCATTCCTCAAGATGAAATGTATGCAGATCTGATGTAAGTGTCTCAGGATTATCGACATAATATGGTGGTTTTCAGTAATTTGACGGACTGGTGGTTTTTAGTAATTCCGACAATGGTGGCAAAGTTTTATATTAACTCAGTCTTAAAATCAGGTCCCACCAAGATTTGAAATCCGATCACTGGATTCACAGTCCAGAGTGCTAACCATTACACCATGGCACTACTACATCATATACTGTGCTCCAATTTTGCTTGTTTTCAGATCAACGCTTCAGTCTACGCGTCATGATTGCAAATGCCCCCATTAGGTTTTTTGGCGTAAACAAATGTTAGCCATTTTCTGAACATTCCTCAGGATGAAATGTATGCAGATCTGATGTAAGTGTCTCAGGATTATCGACGTTATATGGTGGTTTTCAGTAATTTGACGGACTGGTGGTTTTTAGTAATTCCGACAATGGTGGCAAAGTTTTATATTGACTCAGTCTTAAAATCAGGTCCCACCAAGATTTGAAATCCGATCACTGGATTCAAAGTCCAGAGTGCTAACCATTACACCATGGCACTACTACATCATATACTGTGCTCCAATTTTGCTTGTTTTCAGATCAACGCTTCAGTCTACGCGTCATGAGTGGAAAAACCCCCATCAAGGTTTTTTGGCCTCAACAAATGTTAGCCATTTTCTGAGCATTCCTCAAAATGAAATGTATGCAGATCTGATGTAAGTGTCTCAGTATTATCGACGTAATATGGTGGTTTTCAGTAATTTGACGGACTGGTGGTTTTTAGTAATTCCGACAATGGTGGCAAAGTTTTATATTAACTCGGTCTTAAAATCAGGTCCCACTGAGATTTGAACTTGGATCGCTGGATTCAGATTGAGGCCATATGTTTTTGGCCTCAACAAATGTTAGCCATTTTCTGAGTATTCCTCAAGATGAAATGTATGCAGATCTGATGTAAGTGTGTCAGGATTATCGACGTAATATGGTGGTTTTCAGTAATTTGACGGACTGGTGGTTTTTAGAAATTCCGACAATGGTGGCAAAGTTTTATATTAACTTGGTCTTAAAATCAGGTCCCACCGAGATTTGAACTCTGATCGCTGGATTCAGAGTCCACGGTGCTAACCATTACACCATGGCACCAATACAGGATATGATGTGCTCCAATTTTGCGTGTTTTCAGATCAACACTTTAGTCTACGCGTCATGAGTGCAAAAGCCCCAATGAAGGTTTTTTGGCCTCAACAAATGTTAGCCATTTTCTGAGCATTCCTCAAGATGAAATGTATGCAGATCTGATGTAAGTGTCTCAGGATTATCGACGTAATATGGTGGTTTTCAGTAATTTGACGGACTGGTGGTTTTTAGTAATTCCGACAATGGTGGCAAAGTTTTATATTAACTCAGTCTTAAAATCAGGTCCCACAAAGATTTGAAATCCGATCACTGGATTCACAGTCCAGAGTGCTAACCATTACACCATGGCACTACTACATCATATACTGTGCTCCAATTTTGCTTGTTTTCAGATCAACGCTTCAGTCTACGCGTCATGATTGCAAAGGCCCCCATTAGGTTTTTTGGCGTAAACAAATGTTAGCCATTTTCTGAACATTCCTCAGGATGAAATGTATGCAGATCTGATGTAAGTGTCTCAGGATTATCGACGTTATATGGTGGTTTTCAGTAATTTGACGGACTGGTGGTTTTAGTAATTCCGACAATGGTGGCAAAGTTTTATATTAACTCGGTCTTAAAATCAGGTCCCATCGAGATTTGAACTCCGATCACTGGATTCAAAGTCCAGAGTGCTAACCATTACACCATGGCACCACAACAGGATATACTGTGCTCCAATTTTGGGTGTTTTCAGATCAACGCTTCAGTCTACGCGTCATGAGTGCAAAAGCCCCCATAAAGGTTTTTTGGCCTCAACAAATGTTAGCCATTTTCTGAACATTCCTCAAGATGAAATGTATGCATATTTAACTCATGTAAGTGTCTCAGGCTTTTCCACATAATATGGTGGTTTTCAGTAATTTGACGGACTGGTGGTTTTTAGTAATTCCGACAGTGGTGGCAAAGTTTTATATTAACTCGGTCTTAAAATCAGGTCCCATCGAGATTTGAACTCGGCTCAATGGATTCAAAGTCCAGAGTGCTAACCATTACACCATGGAATCACGCCAGGAAATACTGTGCTCCAATTTTGCGTGTTTTCAGATCAACGCTTCAGTCTACGCGTCATGAGTGCAAAAGCCCCCATAAAGGTTTTTTGGCCTCAACAAATGTTAGCCATTTTCTGAACATTCCTCAAGATGAAATGTATGCATATTAACTAATGTAAGTGTCTCAGGATTATCGACGTTATATAGTGGTTTTCAGTAATTTGACGAATTGGTGGTTTTTAGTAATTCCGACAATGGTGGCAAAGTTTTATATTAACTCAGTCTTAAAATCAGGTTCCACCGAGATTTGATTTTAGATCGCTGGATTAAGAGTCCAGAGTGCCAACCATTACACCATGGCACCACGACAGGATATACTGTGCTCAAATTTTGCGTGTTTTCAGATCAACGCTTCAGTCTACGCGTCATGAGTGCAAAAGCCCCCATCAAGGTTTTTTGGCCTCAACAAATGTTAGTCATTTTCTGAACATTCCTGAAGATGAAACGTATGCAGATCTGATGTAAGTGTCTCAGGATTATCGACGTTATATGCGGGTTTTCAGTAATTTGACGGACTGGTGGTTTTTAGTAATTCCGACAATGGTGGCAAAGTTTTATATTAACTCGGTCTTAAAATCAGGTCCCACCAAGATTTGATTTTAGATAGCTGGATTAAGAGTCGAGAGTGCCAACCATTATACCATGGCACCACAACAGGATATACTGTGCTCCAATTTTGCGTGTTTTCAGATCAACGCTTCAGTCTACGCGTCATGAGTGCAAAAGCCCCCATCAAGGTTTTTTGGCCTCAACAAATGTTAGTCGATTTCTGAACAATTCCTGAAGATGAAACGTATGCAGATCTGATGTAAGTGTCTCAGGATTATCGACGTTATATGCGGGTTTTCAGTAATTTGACGGACTGGTGGTTTTTAGTAATTCCGACAATGGTGGCAAAGTTTTATATTAACTCGGTCTTAAAATCAGGTCCCATTGAGATTTGAACTCAGATCTCTGGATTCAGAGTACCAGAGTGCTAACCATTACACCATGGCACCACAACATCACATGTATGTGCTCCAATTTTGCTTGTTTTCAGATCAACACTTCAGTCTACGCGTCATGAGTGCAAAAGCCCCCATCAAGGTTTTTTGGCCTGCAACAAATGTTAGCCATTTTCTGAACATTCCTCAAGATGAAAATGTATGCAGATTACTGATGTAAGTGTCTCAGGATTATCGACGTTATATGGTGGTTTTCAGTAATTTGACGGACTGGTGGTTTTTAGTAATTCCGACAATGGTGGCAAAGTTTTATATTAACTCGGTCTTAAAATCAGGTCCCACAGAGATTTGAACTTCAGATCGCTGGATTCAGAGTCCAGAGTGCCAACCATTACACCATGGCACCAAACAGGATATACTGTGCTCCAATTTGCCGTGTTTTCAGATCAACGCTTCAGTCCACGCGTCATGAGTGCAAAAGCCACCATCAAGGTTTTTTGGCCTCAACAAATGTTAGCCATTTTCTGAACATTCCTCAAGATGAAATGTATGCATATTTAACTAATGTAAGTGTCCCAGGGTTTTCCACATAATATGGTGGTTTTCAGTAATTTGACGGACTGGTGGTTTTTAGTAATTCCGACAATGGTGGCAAAGTTTTATATTAACTCGGTCTTAAAATCAGGTTCCACCGAGATTTGATTTCGGATCGCTGGATTAAGAGTACAGAGTGGTAACCATTACACCATGGCACCACTACAGGATATACTGTGCTCCAATTTTGCGTGTTTTCAAATCAACGCTTCAGTCTACGCGTCATGAGTGCAAAAGACCCGATCAAGGTTTTTTGGCCTCAACAAATGTTAGCCATTTTCTGAACATTCCTCAAGATGAAATGTATGCAGATATGATGCAAGTGTCTCAGGATTATCGACGTTATATGGTGGTTTTCAGTAATTTGACGAATTGGTGGTTTTTAGTAATTCCGACAATGGTGGCAAAGTTTTATATTAACTCGGTCTTAAAATCAGGTCCCACCAAGATTTGAACTCAGACCCCTGGATTCAGAGTCCAGAGTGCTAACCATTACACCATGGCACCACTACAGGATACACTGTGCTCCAATTTTGCGTGTTTTCAGATCAACGCTTCAGTCTACGCGTCATGAGTGCAAAAGACCCCATGAAGGTTTTTTGGCGTCAACAAATGTTAGCCATTTTCTGAACATTCCTCAGGATGAAATGTATGCAGATCTGATGTAAGTGTCTCAGTATTATCGACGTAATATGGTGGTTTTCAGTAATTTCACGGACTGGTGGTTTTTAGTAATTCCGACAATGGTGGCAAAGATTTATATTAACTTGGTCTTAAAATCAGGTCCCACCGAGATTTGAACTCGGATCGCTGGATTCAGATTGAGGCCATTTGTTTTTGGCCTCAACAAATGTTAGCCATTTTTTGAGCATTCCTCGAGATGAAATGTATACAGATCTGATGTAAGTGTCTCAGGATTATCGACGTTATATGGTGGTTTTCAGTAATTTGATGAATTGGTGGTTTTTAGTAATTCCGACAATGGTGGCAAAATTTTATATTAACTCGGTCTTAAAATCAGGTCCCACCGAGATTTGATTTCAGATCGCTGGATTAAGAGTCCAGAGTGCCAACCATTACACCATGGCACCACAACAGGATATACTGTGCTCCAATTTTGCGTGTTTTCAGATCAACGCTTCAGTCTACGCGTCATGAGTGCAAAAGCCCCCATCAAGGTTTTTTGGCGTCAACAAATGTTAGCCATTTTCTGAACATTTCTCAAGATGAAATGTATGCAGATCTGATGTAAGTGTCTCAGGATTATCGACGTTATATGGTGGTTTTCAGTAATTTGACGGATTGGTGGTGTTTAGTAATTTCGACAATGTTGGCAAAGTTTTATATTAACTCAGTCTTAAGATCAGGTCCCACCGAGATTTGAACTCTGATCGCTGGATTAAGAGTCCAGAGTGCTAACCATTACACCGTGGCACCACTACATCATATACTGTGCTCCAATTTTGCGTGTTTTCAGATCAACGCTTCAGTCTACGCGTCATGAGTGCAAAACCCCCATCAAGGTTTTTTGGCCTCAAAATATGTTAGCCATTTACTGAACATTCCTCAAGATAAAATGTATGCATATTTAACTAATGTAAGTGTCTCAGGCTTTTCCACATAATATGGTGGTTTTCAGTTATTTGACGGACTGGTGGTTTTTAGTAATTCCGACAATGGTTGCAAAGTTTTATATTAACTCGGTCTTAAAATCAGGTCCCACCGAGATTTGAATTTGGATCGCTGGATTAAGATTGAGGCCATTTGTTTTTGGCCTCAACAAATGTTAGCTATTTTCTGAGCATTCCTCAAGATGAAATGTATGCAGATCTGATGTAAGTGTCTCAGGCTTTTTCACATAATATGGTGGTTTTCAGTAATTTGACGGACTGGTGGTTTTTAGTAATTCCGACAATAGTGGCAAAGTTTTATGATAACTCGGTCTTAAATTCAGGTTCCACCAAGATTTGAACTCGAATCTCTAGATTTAGAGTCCAGAGTGGTAACCATCACACCATGTTACCAATACATGATATAATGTGCTCCAATTTTGCGTGTTTTCAGATCAACGTTTCAGTCTACGCGTCATGAGTGCAAAAGCCCCCATCAAGGTTTTTTGGCGTCAACAAATGTTAGCCATTTTCTGAACATTTCTCAAGATGAAATGTATGCAGATCTGATTTAAGTGTCTCAGGATTATCGACGTTATATGGTGGTTTTCAGTAATTTGACGGACTGGTGGTTTTTAGTATGTATGCAGATCTGATGTAAGTGTTTTAGGATTATCGACGTCATATGGTGGTTTTTAGTAATTCCGACAATGGTGGCAAAGTTTTATATGAACTCGGTCTTAAAATCAGGTCCCACCAAAATTTGAACTCTGATCGCTGGATTAAGAGTCCAGAGTGCTAACCATTACACCATGGCACCATTACATAATATACTGTGCTCCAATTTTGCGTGTTTTCAGATCAACGCTTCAGTCTACGCGTCATGAGTGCAAAAGCCCCCATCAAGGTTTTTTGGCCTCAACATATGTTAGCCATTTTCTGAACATTCCTCAAGATAAAATGTATGCATATTTAACTAATGTAAGTGTCTCAGGCTTTTCCACATAATATGGTGGTTTTCAGTTATTTGACGGACTGGTGGTTTTTAGTAATTCCGACAATGGTGGCAAAGTTTTATATTAACTCGGTCTTAAAATCAGGTCCCACCGAGATTTGAACTTGGATCGCTGGATTAAGATTGAGGCCATTTGTTTTTGGCCTCAACAAATGTTAGCTATTTTCTGAGCATTCCTCAAGATGAAATGTATGCAGATCTGATGTAAGTGTCTCAGGCTTTTCCACATAATATGGTGGTTTTCAGTAATTTGACGGACTGGTGGTTTTTAGTAATTCCGACAATAGTGGCAAAGTTTTATGATAACTTGGTCTTAAATTCAAGTTCCACCGAGATTTGAACTCGAATCTCTAGATTCAGAGTCCAGAGTGCTAACCATCACACCATGTTACCAATACATGATATAATGTGCTCCAATTTTGCGTGTTTTCAGATCAACGTTTCAGTCTACGCGTCATGAGTGCAAAAGCCCCCATCAAGGTTTTTTGGCGTCAACAAATGTTAGCCATTTTCTGAACATTTCTCAAGATGAAATGTATGCAGATCTGATTTAAGTGTCTCAGGATTATCGACGTTATATGGTGGTTTTCAGTAATTTGACGGACTGGTGGTTTTTAGTATGTATGCAGATCTGATGTAAGTGATTTAGGATTATCGACGTCATATGGTGGTTTTTAGTAATTCCGACAATGGTGGCAAAGTTTTATATGAACTCGGTCTTAAAATCAGGTCCCACCAAAATTTGAACTCTGATCGCTGGATTAAGAGTCCAGAGTGCTAACCATTACACCATGGCACCATTACATAATATACTGTGCTCCAATTTTGCGTGTTTTCAGATCAACGCTTCAGTCTACGCGTCATGAGTGCAAAAGCCCCCATCAAGGTTTTTTGGCCTCAACATATGTTAGCCATTTTCTGAACATTCCTCAAGATAAAATGTATGCATATTTAACTAATGTAAGTGTCTCAGGCTTTTCCACATAATATGGTGGTTTTCAGTTATTTGACGGACTGGTGGTTTTTAGTAATTCCGACAATGGTGGCAAAGTTTTATATTAACTCGGTCTTAAAATCAGGTCCCACCGAGATTTGAACTTGGATCGCTGGATTAAGATTGAGGCCATTTGTTTTTGGCCTCAACAAATGTTAGCTATTTTCTGAGCATTCCTCAAGATGAAATGTATGCAGATCTGATGTAAGTGTCTCAGGCTTTTCCACATAATATGGTGGTTTTCAGTAATTTGACGGACTGGTGGTTTTTAGTAATTCCGACAATAGTGGCAAAGTTTTATGATAACTTGGTCTTAAATTCAAGTTCCACCGAGATTTGAACTCGAATCTCTAGATTCAGAGTCCAGAGTGCTAACCATCACACCATGGCACCAATACATGACATAATGTGCTCCAATTTTGCATGTTTTCAGATCAACGTTTCAGTCTATGCGTCATGAGTGCAAAAGCCCCCATCAAGGTTTTTTGGCGTCAACAAATGTTAGCCATTTTCTGAACATTTCTCAAGATGAAATGTATGCAGATCTGATGTAAGTGTCTCAGGCTTTTTCACATAATATGGTGGTTTTCAGTAATTTGACGGACTGGTGGTTTTTAGTATGTATGCAGATCTGATATAAGTGTTTTAGGATTATCGACGTTATAAAGTGGTTTTTAGTAATTCCGACAATGGTTGCAAAGTTTTATATTAACTCGGTCTTAAAATCAGGTCCCACCGAGATTTGAACTTGGATCGCTGGATTAAGATTGAGGCTATTTGTTTTTGGCCTCAACAAATGTTAGCCATTTTCTGAACATTTCTCAAGATGAAATGTATGCAGATCTGATTTAAGTGTCTCAGGATTATCGACGTTATATGGTGGTTTTCAGTAATTTGACGGACTGGTGGTTTTTAGTATGTATGCAGATCTGATGTAAGTGTTTTAGGATTATCGACGTCATATGGTGGTTTTTAGTAATTCCGACAATGGTGGCAAAGTTTTATATGAACTCGGTCTTAAAATCAGGTCCCACCAAAATTTGAACTCTGATCGCTGGATTAAGAGTCCAGAGTGCTAACCATTACACCATGGCACCATTACATAATATACTGTGCTCCAATTTTGCGTGTTTTCAGATCAACGCTTCAGTCTACGCGTCATGAGTGCAAAAGCCCCCATCAAGGTTTTTTGGCCTCAACATATGTTAGCCATTTTCTGAACATTCCTCAAGATAAAATGTATGCATATTTAACTAATGTAAGTGTCTCAGGCTTTTCCACATAATATGGTGGTTTTCAGTTATTTGACGGACTGGTGGTTTTTAGTAATTCCGACAATGGTTGCAAAGTTTTATATTAACTCGGTCTTAAAATCAGGTCCCACCGAGATTTGAACTTGGATCGCTGGATTAAGATTGAGGCCATTTGTTTTTGGCCTCAACAAATGTTAGCTATTTTCTGAGCATTCCTCAAGATGAAATGTATGCAGATCTGATGTAAGTGTCTCAGGCTTTTTCACATAATATGGTGGTTTTCAGTAATTTGACGGACTGGTGGTTTTTAGTAATTCCGACAATAGTGGCAAAGTTTTATGATAACTCGGTCTTAAATTCAGGTTCCACCAAGATTTGAACTCAAATCTCTAGATTTAGAGTCCAGAGTGGTAACCATCACACCATGTTACCAATACATGATATAATGTGCTCCAATTTTGCGTGTTTTCAGATCAACGTTTCAGTCTACGCGTCATGAGTGCAAAAGCCCCCATCAAGGTTTTTTGGCGTCAACAAATGTTAGCCATTTTCTGAACATTTCTCAAGATGAAATGTATGCAGATCTGATGTAAGTGTCTCAGGCTTTTTCACATAATATGGTGGTTTTCAGTAATTTGACGGACTGGTGGTTTTTAGTATGTATGCAGATCTGATGTAAGTGTTTTAGGATTATCGACGTTATAAAGTGGTTTTTAGTAATTCCGACAATGGTTGCAAAGTTATATATTAACTCGGTCTTAAAATCAGGTCCCACCGAGATTTGAATTTGGATCGCTGGATTAAGATTGAGGCCATTTGTTTTTGGCCTCAACAAATGTTAGCTATTTTCTGAGCATTCCTCAAGATGAAATGTATGCAGATCTGATGTAAGTGTCTCAGGATTATGGACGTTATATGGTGGTTTTCAGTAATTTGACGGACTGGTGGTTTTTAGTATGTATGCAGATCTGATGTAAGTGTTTTAGGATTATCGACGTTATAAGGTGGTTTTTAGTAATTCCGACAATGGTGGCAAAGTTTTATATTAACTCGGTCTTAAAATCAGGTCCCACCGAGATTTGAACTCAGATCGCTGGATTCAGAGTCCAGAGTGCTAACCATTACACCATGGCACCAATACAGGATATAATGTGCTCCAATTTTGCGTGTTTTCAGATCAACGCTTCAGTCTACGCGTCATGAGTGCAAAAGCCCCCATCAAGGTTTTTTGGCCTCAACAAATGTTAGCCATTTTCTGAACATTCCTCAAGATGAAATGTATGCATATTTAACTAATGTAAGTGTCTCAGGCTTTTCCCACATAATATGGTGGTTTTCAGTAATTTGACTGACTGGTGGTTTTTAGTAATTCCGACAATGTTGGCAAAGTTTTATATTAACTCGGTCTTAAAATCAGGTCCCACCGAGATTTGAAGTCTGATCACTGGATTCAAAGTACAGAGTGCTAACCATTACACCATGGCACCAATACAGGATGTAATGTGCTCCAATTTTGCGTGTTTTCAGATCAACGCTTCAGTCTACGCGTCATGAGTGCAAAAGCCCCCATCAAGGTTTTTTGGCCTTAACAAATGTTAGCCATTTTCTGAACATTCCTCAAGATA
The DNA here is from genome assembly GCF_900634415.1 of Cottoperca gobio. Taxonomy (NCBI): domain Eukaryota; kingdom Metazoa; phylum Chordata; class Actinopteri; order Perciformes; family Bovichtidae; genus Cottoperca; species Cottoperca gobio. The sequence goes on from NC_041371.1 coordinate 21,979,265, forward strand.
AAATGTATGCAGATCTGATGTAAGTGTCTCAGGATTATCGACGTAATATGGTGGTTTTCAGTAATTTGACGGACTAGTGGTTTTTAGTAATTCCGACAATGGTGGCAAAGATTTATATTAACTTGGTCTTAAAATCAGGTCCCACCGAAATTTGAACTCGGATCGCTGGATTCAGAGTCCAGAGTGCTAACCATTACACCATGGCACCACTACATCATATACTGTGCTCCAATTTTGCGTGTTTTCAGATCAACGCTTCAGTCTTCGCGTCATGAGTGCAAAAGCCCCCATCAAGGTTTTTTGGCGTCAACAAATGTTAGCCATTTTCTGAACATTCCTCAAGATGAAATGTATGCAGATCTGATGTAAGTGTCTCAGGATTATCGACGTTATATGGTGGTTTTCAGTAATTTGACGGACTGGTGGTTTTTTGTAATTCCGACAATGGTGGCAAAGTTTTATATTAACTTGGTCTTAAAATCAGGTCCTACCGAAATTTGAACTCTGATCGCTGGATTCAGAGTCCAGAGTGCTAACCATTACACAACGGCACCAATACAGGATATAATGTGCTCCAATTTTGCGTGTTTTCAGATCAACGCTTCAGTCTACGCGTCATGAGTGCAAAAGCCCCCATCAAGGTTTTTTGGCCTCAACAAATGTTAGCAATTTTCTGAACATTCCTCAAGATGAAATGTATGCATATTTAACTAATGTAAGTGTCTCAGGCTTTTCCACATAATATGGTGGTTTTCAGAAATTTGACGGACTGGTGGTTTTTATTAATTCCGACAATGGTTGCAAAGTTTTATATTAACTCGGTCTTAAAATCAGGTCCCACCGAGATTTGAACTTGGATCGCTGGATTAAGATTGAGGCCATTTGTTTTTGGCCTCAACAAATGTTAGCTATTTTCTGAGCATTCCTCAAGATGATATGTATGCAGATCTGATGTAAGTGTCTCAGGATTATGGACGTTATATGGTGGTTTTCAGTAATTTGACGGACTGGTGGTTTTTAGTATGTATGCAGATCTGATGTAAGTGTTTTAGGATTATCGACGTTATAAGGTGGTTTTTAGTAATACCGACAATGGTTGCAAAGTTTTATATTAACTCGGTCTTAAAATCAGGTCCCACCGAGATTTGAACTTGGATCGCTGGATTAAGATTGAGGCCATTTGTTTTTGGCCTCAACAAATGTTAGCTATTTTCTGAGCATTCCTCAAGATGAAATGTATGCAGATCTGATGTAAGTGTCTCAGGATTATGGACGTTATATGGTGGTTTCCAGTAATTTGACGGACTGGTGGTTTTTAGTATGTATGCAGATCTGATGTAAGTGTTTTAGGATTATCGACGTTATAAGGTGGTTTTTAGTAATTCCGACAATGGTGGCAAAGTTTTATATTAACTCGGTCTTAAAATCAGGTCCCACCGAGATTTGAAGTCTGATCACTGGATTCAAAGTACAGAGTGCTAACCATTACACCATGGCACCAATACAGGATGTAATGTGCTCCAATTTTGCGTGTTTTCAGATCAACGCTTCAGTCTTCGCGTCATGAGTGCAAAAGCCCCCATCAAGGTTTTTTGGCCTCAACAAATGTTAGCCATTTTCTGAACATTCCTCAAGATGAAATGTATGCAGATCTGATGTAAGTGTCTCAGGATTATCGACGTTATATGGTGGTTTTCAGTAATTTGACGGACTGGTGGTTTTTTGTAATTCCGACAATGGTGGCAAAGTTTTATATTAACTTGGTCTTAAAATCAGGTCCTACCGAAATTTGAACTCTGATCGCTGGATTCAGAGTCCAGAGTGCTAACCATTACACAACGGCACCAATACAGGATATAATGTGCTCCAATTTTGCGTGTTTTCAGATCAACGCTTCAGTCTACGCGTCATGAGTGCAAAAGCCCCCATCAAGGTTTTTTGGCCTCAACAAATGTTAGCAATTTTCTGAACATTCCTCAAGATGAAATGTATGCATATTTAACTAATGTAAGTGTCTCAGGCTTTTCCACATAATATGGTGGTTTTCAGAAATTTGACGGACTGGTGGTTTTTATTAATTCCGACAATGGTTGCAAAGTTTTATATTAACTCGGTCTTAAAATCAGGTCCCACCGAGATTTGAACTTGGATCGCTGGATTAAGATTGAGGCCATTTGTTTTTGGCCTCAACAAATGTTAGCTATTTTCTGAGCATTCCTCAAGATGATATGTATGCAGATCTGATGTAAGTGTCTCAGGATTATGGACGTTATATGGTGGTTTTCAGTAATTTGACGGACTGGTGGTTTTTAGTATGTATGCAGATCTGATGTAAGTGTTTTAGGATTATCGACGTTATAAGGTGGTTTTTAGTAATACCGACAATGGTTGCAAAGTTTTATATTAACTCGGTCTTAAAATCAGGTCCCACCGAGATTTGAACTTGGATCGCTGGATTAAGATTGAGGCCATTTGTTTTTGGCCTCAACAAATGTTAGCTATTTTCTGAGCATTCCTCAAGATGAAATGTATGCAGATCTGATGTAAGTGTCTCAGGATTATGGACGTTATATGGTGGTTTTCAGTAATTTGACGGACTGGTGGTTTTTAGTATGTATGCAGATCTGATGTAAGTGTTTTAGGATTATCGACGTTATAAGGTGGTTTTTAGTAATTCCGACAATGGTGGCAAAGTTTTATATTAACTCGGTCTTAAAATCAGGTCCCACCGAGATTTGAAGTCTGATCACTGGATTCAAAGTACAGAGTGCTAACCATTACACCATGGCACCAATACAGGATGTAATGTGCTCCAATTTTGCGTGTTTTCAGATCAACGCTTCAGTCTTCGCGACATGAGTGCAAAAGCCCCCATCAAGGTTTTTTGGCCTCAACAAATGTTAGCCATTTTCTGAACATTCCTCAAGATAAAATGTATGCAGATCTGATGTAAGTGTCTCAGGATTATCGACGTAATATGGTGGTTTTCAGTAATTTGACGGACTAGTGGTTTTTAGTAATTCCGACAATGGTGGCAAAGATTTATATTAACTTGGTCTTAAAATCAGGTCCCACCGAAATTTGAACTCGGATCGCTGGATTCAGAGTCCAGAGTGCTAACCATTACACCATGGCACCACTACATCATATACTGTGCTCCAATTTTGCGTGTTTTCAGATCAACGCTTCAGTCTTCGCGTCATGAGTGCAAAAGCCCCCATCAAGGTTTTTTGGCCGTCAACAAATGTTAGCCATTTTCTGAACATTCCTCAAGATGAAATGTATGCAGATCTGATGTAAGTGTCTCAGGATTATCGACGTTATATGGTGGTTTTCAGTAATTTGACGGACTGGTGGTTTTTTGTAATTCCGACAATGGTGGCAAAGTTTTATATTAACTTGGTCTTAAAATCAGGTCCTACCGAAATTTGAACTCTGATCGCTGGATTCAGAGTCCAGAGTGCTAACCATTACACAACGGCACCAATACAGGATATAATGTGCTCCAATTTTGCGTGTTTTCAGATCAACGCTTCAGTCTACGCGTCATGAGTGCAAAAGCCCCCATCAAGGTTTTTTGGCCTCAACAAATGTTAGCAATTTTCTGAACATTCCTCAAGATGAAATGTATGCATATTTAACTAATGTAAGTGTCTCAGGCTTTTCCACATAATATGGTGGTTTTCAGTAATTTGACGGACTGGTGGTTTTTAGTAATTCCGACAATGGTTGCAAAGTTTTATATTAACTCGGTCTTAAAATTAGGTCCCACCGAGTTTTGAACATAGATCGCTGGATTAAGATTGAGGCCATTTGTTTTTGGCCTCAACAAATGTTAGCTATTTTCTGAGCATTCCTCAAGATAAAATGTATGCAGATCTGATGTAAGTGTCTCAGGATTATGGACTTTATATGGTGGTTTTCAGTAATTTGACGGACTGGTGGTTTTTAGTATTTATGCAGATCTGATGTAAGCGTTTTAGGATTATCGACGTTATATGGTGGTTTTTAGTAATTCCAACAATGGTGGCAAAGTTTTATATTAACTCGGTCTTAAAATCAGGTCCCACCGAGATTTGAACTCAAATCGCTGGATTCAGAGTCCAAAGTGCTAACCATTACACCATGGCACCAATACAGGATGTAATGTGCTCCAATTTTGCGTGTTTTCAGATCAACGCTTCAGTCTACGCGTCATGAGTGCAAAAGCCCCCATCAAGGTTTTTTGGCCTCAACAAATGTTAGCAATTTTCTGAACATTCCTCAAGATGAAATGTATGCATATTTAACTAATGTAAGTGTCTCAGGCTTTTCCCACATAATATGGTGGTTTTCAGTAATTTGACTGACTGGTGGTTTTTAGTAATTCCGACAATGTTGGCAAAGTTTTATATTAACTCGGTCTTAAAATCAGGTCCCACCGAGATTTGAAGTCGGATCACTGGATTCAAAGTCCAGAGTGCTAACCATTACACCATGGCACCAATACAGGATGTAATGTGCTCCAATTTTGCGTGTTTTCAGATCAACGCTTCAGTCTACGCGTCTTGAGTGCAAAAGCCCCCATCAAGGTTTTTTGGCCTCAACAAATGTTAGCCATTTTCTGAACATTCCTCAAGATAAAATGTATGCAGATCTGATGTAAGTGTCTCAGGATTATCGACGTTATATGGTGGTTTTCAGTAATTTGACGGACTGGTGGTTTTTAGTAATTCCGACAATGTTGGCAAAGTTTTATATTAACTCGGTCTTAAAATCAGGTCCCACCGAGGTTTGAACTCAGATCACTGAATTCAAAGTCCAGAGTGCTAACCATTACACCATGGCACCAATACAGGATATACTGTGCTCCAATTTTGCGTGTTTTCAGATCAACGCTTCAGTCTACGCGTCATGAGTGTAAAAGCCCCCATCAAGGTTTTTTGGCGTTGTCAGGTAAATTAATCCTAAATTGTATTAATCCACATTGGAAAGACTATTATATGTATTTGTTTACCTCAATCAATATATATATATATATATATATATATATATATATATCTACACTGCGAATATGTTTCTGCGCAATTATGTATTTTCTGCACTGAGTGTATTACAAACATAATAGGGGCACTTCCCCTTTAAGAAAACGGGTCAACAAACCATTACTTCCTGACTGCTGACGGAGGAGCGTGTTGGCGCCAAACTGGGACCAATGAGGAGAAGGTCAACGCCTACTCCATGTATTTAGCCACATGTTTTACGACTCTTTGTACACACTGGAGCGGAGCCGTGAGACAGCAACATGGGGGCTTTTAAGCCATGCAGTCTGTGGAAACGGCGATGCGAATTGTGTCCTCAGCTGAGAGTATTTTCTATGTTTGACTTATCACGTTAATAAATATATCGATTGAACTAGAGGATTGCTGTTTTGATTCAACATTCAAGCTCCGAGTTCTTCAACTTTTTCCACCCTTTAATTGGCGTCCCTGGGTGGGCTCCCGAAAGGAGAAGTGAAGAACGATCGCCGAGTATCGTTGTCTGGTATTCATTGCACGTGCAAAAGATCAGGTGAGAGTGAACACCGGTTAAATCAAATATTCACTGAAGGTAGATTAGGAAAATGTATTAATGAATGCCAGCAACAATGTTCGACGGTCATAGCTAATACAACTGCTGTTAAACGATAAAAAGTAATCCTGAATGTTGAAATACATTTGATAAGAGCAAGCATTGAAGATATTAATTGTGTTAACGATATTTATTAAAAGCCTTTGGAGGGCTCTAGCGTAGCTCTGGTTAGAGCTCTTGGAGAGCTTATATTAATCAAAGAAAGCCCAAGGTGGGTGTCCGGTCTGGTACTGGATAAAGCTTACGGTAAGCTTGCATTGATGTAGTTTAATACGAAAACACCTTAGGAAGGTAGCTAAGAAAGCTTAGTTAGTTTAATGTTAAATAAGTCCTTTGGAAGGCAGATAGGTATAGTTTAATTAAAAGACTTCTGGGAAGCCTAGCATTAGAAGCTAGTGTTGTTACCAAAGGAGGATAGTGATTATAATCCTGAATTACGTGAGAACCGATGACGATCGCCTCATAGTCTCAGATGTTATATATCATCTCCTTTGGGCAAGCATAGTGTAAAATATGTTAAGACTTGTTGTATTGTTGTGAGTAAAGTGTGTCTCAAGCAGGCCTAAGGCGAGGCTAAGCTAGAGCTGATATTTAGCTAATGCATTGGAGTTTGTAGAACGGGTGAAAACTGTTCAAACTGACTGGTGGACGGTTGTGAAATCAAAGAGAACCGTGGAGTGTATGTGAAGTAGTTTTGAGTTGGAAAAACGTGAAAGAAGGAGACGTTTTTGTGAAAGGCCTCAGAGATTAGGAACCAGCTAACTGTGGCCAAGTGATGCTGGGTCGCTAATTCCGTCTACTTGATGTTACGAGGCATGAGAAAGTAAATTGTGATAAACTAAACCTTGAGTCTTATGCAGGAGCATTTTGGGTGGAAATAAAATGCATAAGTGATGTAGTGACCGAGTGATTAAACCAAAGATGCGAGTTTTCTCCAAACTGGAAGGAGAGAAAATTTAGAACAAAGAAACCTCCATTTTCTATCCTTCTTCATCCGGTGGGAATTCAACAAAAAACCCACATCCGGTTGATAGCTAAATGCCTCTGGTGGACAAAATTGAGACTACAACTAAAAGTTTATAGAAACTTTACAAAATTTAAACACCTCCACCTGTGGAATGGCAATTAAAGTGCACCTAAATTTAAAATCGTGCACCAGCAGACAAATTGGTAAATTACAATTAAAAATCCAATTGAATTGAGGAAAGCTAAAGAGAAGAAAAATGTGAAACCAGAACCCCAGAGGGAGACTGTAGACCGGACGTCAGAAACTGACAAGAGAACATAACTCCCCAGCAACGGGGATCCACACTTCCGGAACCAGGTCGTATATCTGCATTCACACACACTATCATAGTCAATTAAAGGAGGCTGAATTGTAAAGTGTAGAAAACTGTCTCTTATATGTTTTTGAGAAAACATGTTTAATAAGTGTGTGGATGACAGATATGTAGACTTTTTGTGTAATTCTGGAGCAGACAGAAATGATTAGAGCAGAACAGAGCCGCAAAATACTCAGAATAAAGAGTGTAAAATAAAAACAATCAGCTAATGATAGATTACGTTCAGAATAAAAAATAATAATAAAAGACTTTAGTATCAGGCCATATTGGAGATGGTATCTGTTTAAGCAAGAAGTGTCAGAGTGAATTAGATCAAGTGTCAGGAGCAATCCATATTTCCAGTAAGGAAAAACTGCCATATATAGGATGGCTGAGGTACCAGAGTTACAGGTAGTAAATAAAGTTGTAGTACCAAGAGCATCCAGAGATCCAGAGAGCACATTTTTAATAATAGATATAGCACACGCATTCTTTTCCAGCTAAGTGGTAAAAGAAAGTCAGATTTAGTTTGAATCCAGTTTGAGGGAAAGAAGTGTGCATTTACACAATAATCCCATAAGGATATGGTGAGCGCCTTGATATAATAAACTACAATTGTTCAAATCAATAGTAAAGAATTTGAGTTACAACATTTCACAATCAGGCAGAGCACTTGAAGAGGAGAGGAAGAACTTAATTAGAAGCACCTAAACCAGATTAAGAGACAAATTGTGTAATTTCTGTAGAAACTGAGTGTCAAATGATGCACTATTAATTAATCCTCTGTCAAAACGGATTTCTAAAAACCCTATATCAGTATCTGATAAGATAATAGGGAGTGGAACAGCTGACGAATTATTTAAGAAAATAAAGTTTTGGTAAACTCATCTGTTTTAGAAATACCAGACTATAAGAAGCCTTTTATCTAACCGGCAGACTTCATGACATTAGTATTAACACAGAACCATGGAGATAAGAGGAGACCAGTGGTTCACTACTCTTCACAATTAGACCCAGTAGATAAGGCGATGCCTGACCGCACATGAGCAGTAACTGCAGCTTCAATGGCAGGTCAGGCCTCTGCATCAAGTGTTATTCAGGCCATTGACTTTAACACCAGGCATGCAGTGTCAAGTCTTGTTTTCACAACCGCATCTGACTATAGAATAATGTACAACTTTGATCCATCTACATTATTACCAACAGCTGAAGACGGAGAACCACATGACTGAACGACAGAGACGGACAAGGAACTTCACCAAGACCAGACTTGACTGACATTCCCTAAGAGGAACCAGAGATAGAAATGTTTGTTAACGGATCATGTAAAGTAACCTAGAGGATCCGAATGTGACAAGATCTCTGTAGTGACACAGACAGACATATTAAAAGCAGAAGCTCTTCCTAATCATCTGTCAGCAGAGCAGCAGAACTGATAGCGTTGACAGAGACGTGCAGATAAAAGACAAAGTTGTAGATATCTACACAGACGGTAACTATGCATGTTCAACAACATGTGTTTGCTCAACAAGTACAGAATAGCGGTAGGGTAACATTGATTAACTGACTAATTGACTAATATTACTAACTGACTAATTGACTAATATTACTAACTAACTAATTAATTGACTAATATTACTCACTCTAATAGAAGACTTATTGAAGGCAGTACAGCTACCAAAGTATATAAAGTATATTGCTTTATATAAAGGCACCACACACTGATCCAGTTTCAGTAGACAACAATATGTAAATGAGAAGACAAACACACCAGAACACAAGACAGAGATATTGAAAGAGATGCAGAATACAGCTACAAAGTAAGAACAAGCCGTTGGGACTAAGAATAATTACATACAAGACAGAGACGACTGACGAAAGAACACTTGACCAGAGAAGAACTCAGTACTACCAAGAACATATATACAGTATATCTCAAAAGTGAGTACACCCTTTAGATTTTTGCAAATATTCTGTTATATCCTTTCAGGGGATAACATTATCCTACTGAAACTTTGATATAACTTAAAGTAGTCAGTGTGCTGCTTGAATAACAGTATAGATTTATTGTCCTTTGAAAATTACTCAGTACACAGCTGTTAATGTCTAAACAGCTGGCAACAAAAGTGAGTACACCCCATAGTGAACATGTCTAAATTGTGCCCAAAGTGTCAATATTTTGTGTGACCACCATTGTTATCTAGCACTGCTTTAACCCTCCTGGGCATGGAATTCACCAGAGCTGCACAGGTTGCTTCTGGAATCTTCTTCCACTCCTCCACGACGACATCACGGAGCGCACGGATGTTGGACACCTTGCACTCCTCCACCTTCCTCTTGAGGATGCCCCACATGTGCTCAATTGGGTTTAGGTCTGGAGACATACTTGGCCAGTCCATCACCTTAACCTTCAGCTTCTTCAGCAAGGCCGTTGTCATCTTGGAGGTGTGTTTAGGGTCATTATCATGTTGGAAAACTGCCCTACGGCCCAGTTTCCGAAGAGAGGGGATCATGCTCTGCTGCAGGATGTCACAGTATATATTGGAATTCATGTGTCCCTCAATGAAATGCAGCTCCCCAGTGCCGGCAGCACTCATGCAGCCCCAGACCATGATGCTGCCACCACCATGCTTGACTGTAGGCAAAACACATTTGTCTTGGTACTCCTCACCAGGGTGCCGCCACACACGCCGGACACCATCTGACCCAAACAGGTTTATTTTGGTCTCATCAGACCACAGGACATGGTTCCAGTAACTCATGTTCTTGGATTCATTGTCTTCAGCAAACTGTTTGCGGGCTTTCTTATGCATCGGTTTCAGAAGGGGCTTCTGTCTGGGGCGACGGCCATACAAACCGATTTGATGCAGTGTGCGGCGTATGGTCTGGGCACTGACAGGCTGACATCCCACTTCTGCAACCTCTGCAGCAATGCTGGAAGCACTCGCACATCTATTTTTGGAAACCAACCTCTGGATATGACGCTGAGCACGTGGACTCAACTTCTTTGGTCGACCCTGGCGAGGCCTGTTCCGAGTGGAACCTGTCCTGGAAAACCGCTGTATGATCTTAGCCACTGTGCTGCAACTCATTTTCATGGTGTTGGCAATCTTCTTATAGCCAAGGCCATCTTTGTGAAGCGCAATAATCCTTTTTTTCAGCCGCTCAGAGAGTTCCTTGCCATGAGGTGCCATGTTGTCCAGCATTCAGAGAGAATTGTGCCCAAAACACCAAATTTAACAGCCCTGCTTATCATTTACACCTGAATCCTTGTAACACTAACGAGTCACATGACACCAGGGCGGGAAAACAACATCATTGGGCACAATTAGGACATGTTCACTATGGGGTGTACTCACTTTTGTTGCCAGCTGTTTAGACATTAACAGCTGTGTATACTGTTGTATACTGTTATTCAAGCAGCACACTGACTACTTTAAGTTATATCAAAGTTTCAGTAGGATAATGTTATCCCCTGAAAGGATATAACAGAATATTTGCAAAAATCTAAAGGGTGTACTCACTTTTGAGATATACTGTAAATGTGTGTATTGAGACACGGTATTTGACCATGTCTCAAAAGGGGGAGTATTATATTGAGTATTATATTAAGTATTATATTAATAGAGTATATTCATAGCATTTGATTCGAATGCCGACTCCAATAAAATCCATGCAGATGTGCGGAAACGGATATTCTGAACTAAATAAATATGAAGGAAATAAATATAGTTTAACGATTATAGACGTATATAAAATGAGCTGAAGTATTTCCAACACATACAGTAGACGCTATGACAGTAGCTAAAGTGTTTACAGCTAAATGAACTGTAAAATAAGGTAATGTGGGTAAAGGATGATAATAATAATGATAATAATAAGCTTTATGTAAGAATTGCAGGCCAAAGTACTTCACTGCAAAGACATAAAACATTAGACAGAATAAGAACATTAACGGTACAATAATTAGTGTTGATGTAAATAAGTGTGAAAGACTAATGGTATAAAAGAACACTGGAAATCATGCCAAGTTTCCCTATCTGTGCCGGGAAAACTATCAGAGCCATATTTAGAAACATACCACCATTGGGAAAGAGAGGAAGGTAGAGAGGTAGAGAGAGAGAGAGAGAGAATCCTGGTGACACCTGACACATAAATATATCACCACTCCTGTGAGAGACACTGACTCCATAAAGCAGAAACTGGACCTCTTCGTGGTGAAGTCTGACCACACAGGGAGGGTACCCATAGGGGCGCTTGTCTCACCATCAGTGAAGATTCAACAACCCGAAGTTTTAGAAGGGGACTGTGAAATGGGGGTCAGAGTCATCACAGGAGGGTGAGTATAGCCCTGTACACCTGAGACTGCACAACCACATCAAATTTGATTTCTGTGACGTAATAACCTGTCCCTCTCCCCTAACAATATGCAGAACAGATCAGGTGGGCAGAGGAACACATCTGCGCCACGGAGAGGAGTGACATGTAAGAAAATAAATGATTGTGATCCATTATTCCTCACCATCGTTTCATCGCATCCCAGAGATTAGAGACTGTTTTAGGCAGCAGAGGTTTTAGGAGCAGGTCCACAAGGACACTTTAGGATAAAGGTAGACAACAAGAAGACTGCAATCTCAAAGCAGTCAGTAGGAAAGGATATAAAGTTACTACAGTAAGAAATAGAGTAGGCATGGAGACAGGATATGTGGAGAAGAATATGTGGCTTGACTGCAAACTGTATACCACTAGCTCAGTAAATATATTGTGTGTGTGTACCAGTCAGGCCCCTCCTTGCTTTAAGCCCAGTCCCAGTACTACTCGGACCAATAACAGAGTAAACCTGTCTGTTAACAATGATGCACAGTGTAACAGAACCACTCAGCCCAATTTGCAAAAATCTCATTAAGAGATTTCCAACTCACAGAACCAATAGCATAAGACTGAAATATGTGTATTGATGACACTGGTCGAGCGTTTCTATGTTTGGCCCACAACAGATCAAACTCTTGTGAGCTTGAACTCGGCTGAAGAGAAACACAGCACCTGGGGAGAGCTTCAGCTCCACAGCATACAAGAGATGCAGTAGGAGTCCCCCGGGGAGTGCCAGAGATCAAATTGGAGCAGGTTTTGACTCATTGTTTTTATGATGGGCAACTACCAATAACAATGTGGATTAATTACATTCATTGCATCTAACAGAGGTTTATTAATTATTACAAGGGATGTCGTTAAGGGACAAGCTGAACAACAAGCAGCTTCCAGCGTATTGACATGATAGAATGTCTTTAGACATGCTCCGAGCAGAGAAAGGAGGTGTGTGTGCCATGTTTGGATCATCCTGTTGCACAATTATATCAAATAATACTGTTTCAGAGAGATCAGTTACTAGAGCCTTACAAAGATTGACAACATTATATAACGAATTAGCAGAGAATTCAGGGGTAGAGAATTAGTCTGGTGATGCTATGGAAAGACGGTCCGGGAGATGGAGAGTTCTCATGTCACTGGTATCTTCAGTATTAATAGCTATATCAATATCAATTTGTACATTATCTCCACAGATTATATTTTGTAAATATTTATGCATTTTTATATTCACGTACCAGCTAACCCAGAGCAAATTCTTTGTAGGTGAAAACCTACATGACAAGAAAGATTATTCTGATTCTGAATACTTACTGTATGTGGATGTTGTTATATACCATAAATTAGAAGCCGCATGACGAGATTGATTGATTCCACAATCACAAAACAAATGTATACGAGTATCAGCCCCTCTCCATAGATTTATGCAATTTGATAGAACTAGCCTGATTACAGAACGGAATTGCATTAGACATGGTGCTAGCTGAAAAAGGGGGTGTCTGTAAATTGTTTGGCTCTATGTGTTGTACTTTCATCCCAAATAACACAGCCCCTGATGGATCCTTTACCAGAGCTTTGAAAGGACTTGACAGACTCAGCAAAGAGCTAGCATCAAACAGTGGGGTATAGAATCACTTCACAGGCTCCCTGGAGCGTTGGTTTGGTCAGTATAAGATGTTGGTGTTGTTCATACCGATAATGATAGGAATACTAATCCTATGTGGATGCTGTTGCATTCCATGTATCCACACCCTGACCACTAGACTGATCACCACTGCCCTGACCAAAGAGAAAGAGACTGAGAAAGGTCAGTTTTTTATGCAAGAGCAAACCAAGTTACTCATAGACTATGATATAGAGCAGGAACACGACAGCCAGGAGGAAGATGATTTCGTGTGAATAACTCTACAAAGTGTTTTTGCTGCCATACCGAAGCCACTGACTTTATTGTAGTTACAGTCTCGTACTGTAGTCACAGTCTCTCAGTCAGATACAGATATTACAGTCTTATACAGACATTAAAAGTTTACTAATATTTACTGTCTTTTACTGGAAGTGTTTTTTATTATACTGAAGCTAATTGTCTTTATACTGGAATAAAAAGTGAAGTTCTTTGGTTTTATACGGAAGGTATTTTTTATTAAAGTTGATGTTTTATACAGAAGGTACTTTTTATGACTGGAATAAAAACAAGTGCACTATGAATGTATTCTTGTATACCATATGCTGAATTTGTACACCACTCGGTGCCTTATATTTACTGGAGATTATACACACCATAAATGGTGTGTAAAGGGGGAATTGTCAGGTAAATTAATCCTAAATTGTATTAATCCACATTGGAAAGACTATCATATGTATTTGTTTACCTCAATCAATATATATATATATATATATATATATATATATATATATATATATATATATATATATATATATATATATATATATATATATATATATATATATATATCTCATATACTGTGCTCCATTTTTGCGTGTTTTCAGATCAACGCTTCAGTCTACGCGTCATGAGTGCAAAAGCCCCCATCAAGGTTTTTTGGCCTCAACAAATGTTAGCCATTTTCTGAACATTCCTCAAGATGAAATGTATGCAGATCTGATGTAAGTGTCTCAGGATTATCGACGTTATATGGTGGTTTTTAGTAATTCCGACAATGGTGGCAAAGTTTTATATTAACTCGGTCTTAAAATCAGGTCCCACCGAGATTTGAACTCTGATCGCTGGATTCAGAGTCCAGAGTGCTAACCATTACACCCAGGCACCACTAAAGGATATAATGTGCTCCAATTTTGCGTGCTTTCAGATCAACGCTTCAGTCTACGCGTCATGAGTGCAAAAGCCCCCATCAATGTTTTTTGGCCTCAACAAATGTTAGCCATTTTCTGAACATTCCTCAAGATGAAATGTTTGCAGATCTGATGTAAGTGTCTCAGGATTATCGACGTTATATGGTGGTTTTCAGTAATTTGACGGACTGGTGGTTTTTAGTAATTCCGACAATGGTGGCAAAGTTTTATATTAACTCGGTCTTAAAATCAGGTCCCACCGAGATTTGATTTCAAATCGCTGGATTAAGAGTCCAGAGTGCTAACCATTAAACCATGGTATCACTACATCATATACTGTGCTCCAATTTTGCGTGTTTTCAGATCAACGCTTCAGTCTACGCGTCATGAGTGCAAAAGCCCCCATCAAGGTATTTTGGCGTCAACAAATGTTAGCCATTTCTGAACATTCCTCAAGATGAAATGTATGCAGATCTGATGTAAGTGTCTCAGGATTATCGACGTTATATGGTGGTTTTCAGTAATTTGACGGACTGGTGGTTTTTAGTATTTCCGACAATGGTGGCTGTTAAGTCAGCTTGTATCAACATTGTTAAGTCATTAGTTAATGAACTGGGCTTTTCTTCCTTTTCATGCTTTTGGGGTGGTTTAGTTGTCATCTTGTCTAAGTAGCACTAGAGGGCGGTGGTTTGGACATTGTTTGGAGGTGTAGCAGCTCCTTGCAGGTAGAGAGAGAGAGAGGGAGAGAGGCTGCCCTTATTAGGAGGATCAGCTGAGTAGGTGAGCCCTTTGTCTGTCCAGTGTGGCTACAAGAAGCTGCAAGCCAGACACATGCATCGCTTCAGTGGTTAGATGAAAAAGAGACGCTATTGGTATGTGTATATTTTGCTTATTATGAATTAACTTGTATAAATCTGTGGGCCAGCACAAGTGAAATGGTTTGGGGAGTGTTTGCCAGGAAGAGATCGGCTAAGTCATTATTTCACTCATTCGTTAAATGTGGTGCACGCCATTTTGGGTTTTTGTGTGATGGCATTTCATCACTTGAAATGTCTGTTACTTTGTTTAGCCTGGAGTTTGGTGCAGTTTGGAGAGATTTGATTTGCTTACTGTGGCTGAAGTTAATTTAGGGGCATTGTTTGGCTTAGATTTGATAAAGAATATATTAGATGAGATTAATTTGATTTGCTCTATTGGGGGTATGTGCATTTGAATGTTTGAACTGGCATGATGTTGAGGTACAAACATAATTGAGATGATTTTCAATTCATGATTTAATGCTAATGTTTTTTTTCTTTATTTAAGGTTATCAACCTATTTCGAATTCCCAAATAAAAATGGAACTAATTGGAATGGAGTTGTTCAGCGTCCTCTGTTGAATTCTATGCCGAAACGAGTTTAGGCAGGCTGAAGCCAGATTAACTCGACAGTGGCAAAGTTATATATTAACTTGGTCTTAAAATCAGGTCCCACAGAGATTTGAACTCGGATCGCTGGATTCAGATTGAGGCCATTTGTTTTTGGCCTCAACAAATGTTAGCCATTTTCTGAGCATTCCTCAAGATGAAATGTATGCAGATCTGATGTAAGTGTCTCAGGATTATGGACGTTATATGGTGGTTTTCAGTAATTTGACGGACTGGTGGTTTTTAGTATGAATGGAGATCTGATGTAAGTGTTTTAGGATTATTGACGTTATATGGTGGTTTTTAGTAATTCCGACAATGGTGGCAAAGTTTTATATTAACTCGGTCTTAAAATCAGGTCCCACCGAGATTTGAACTCGGATCGCTGGATTCAGAGTCCAGAGTGCTAACCATTAAACCATGGCACCACTACATCATATACTGTGCTCCAATTTTGCGTGTTTTCAGATCAACGCTTCAGTCTACGCGTCATGAGTGCAAAAGCCCCGATCAAGGTTTTTTGGCGTCAACAAATGTTAGCCATTTTCTGAACATTCCTCAAGATGAAATGTATGCATATTTAACTAATGTAAGTGTCTCAGGCTTTTCCCACATAATATGGTGGTTTTCAGTAATTTGACTGACTGGTGGTTTTTAGTAATTCCGACAATGTTGGCAAAGTTTTATATTAACTCGGTCTTAAAATCAGGTCCCACAGAGATTTGAACTCGGATCGCTGGATTCAGAGTAAAGAGTGCTAACCATTACACCACAGCACCAATACAGGATATACTGAGCTCCAATTTTGCGTGTTTTCAGATCAATGCTTCAGTCTACGCGTCATGAGTGCAAAAGCCCCCATCAAGGTTTTTTGGCCTCAACAAATGTTAGCCATTTTCTGAACATTCCTCAAGATGAAATGTATGCAGATCTGATGTAAGTGTCTCAGGATTATCGACGTAATATGGTAGTTTTCAGTAATTTGACGGACTGGTGGTTTTTAGTAATTCCGACAATGGTGGCAAAGTTTTATATTAACTCGGTCTTAAAATCAGGTCCCACCGAGATTTGAACTCCGATCATTGGATTCAGATTGAGGCCATTTGTTTTTGGCCTCAACAAATGTTAGCCATTTTCTGAGCATTCCTCAAGATGAAATATAGCAGATCTGATGTAAGTGTCTCAGGATTATGGACGTTATATGGTGGTTTTCAGTAATTTGACGGACTGGTGGTTTTTAGTATGAATGGAGATCTGATGTAAGTGTTTTAGGATTATCGACGTTATATGGTGGTTTTTAGTAATTCCGACAATGGTGGCAAAGTTTTATATTAACTCGGTCTGAAAATCAGGTCCCACCGAGATTTGAACTCGGATCGCTGGATTCAGAGTCCAGAGTGCTAACCATTACACCATGGCACCACTATATCATATACTGTGCTCCAATTTTGCGTGTTTTCAGATCAACGCTTCAGTCTACGCGTCATGAGTGCAAAAGCCCCCATCAAGGTTTTTTAGCCTCAACAAATGTTAGCCATTTTCTGAACATTCCTCAAGATGAAATGTATGCATATTTAACTAATGTAAGTGTCTCAGGCTTTTCCACATAATATGGTGGTTTTCAGTAATTTGACGGACTGGTGGTTTTTAGTAATTCCGACAATGGTGGCAAAGTTTTATATTAACTTGGTCTTAAAATCAGGTCCCACCGAAATTTGTAGTCTGATCGCTGGATTAAGAGTCCAGAGTGCTAACCATTACACCATGGCACCACTACATCATATACTGTGCTCCAATTTTGCGTGTTTTCAGATCAACGCTTCAGTCTACGCGTCATGAGTGCAAAAGCCCCCATCAAGGTTTTTTGGCGTCAACAAATGTTAGCCATTTTCCTAGCATTCCTCAAGATGAAATGTATGCAGATCTGATGTAACTGTCTCAGGATTATCGACGTAATATGGTGGTTTTCAGTAATTTGACGGACTGGTGGTTTTTAGTAATTCCGACAATGGTGGCAAAGTTTTATATTAACTCGGTCTTAAAATCAGGTCCCACTGAGATTTGAACTCGGATCGCTGGATTCAGATTGAGGCCATTTGTTTTTGGCCTCAACAAATGTTAGCCATTTTCTGAGCATTCCTCAAGATGAAATGTATGCAGATCTGATGTAACTGTCTCAGGATTATCGACGTAATATGGTGGTTTTCAGTAATTTGACGGACTGGTGGTTTTTAGTAATTCCGACAATGGTGGCAAAGTTTTATATTAACTCGGTCTTAAAATCAGGTCCCACCGAGATTTGATTTCAAATCGCTGGATTAGGAGTCCAGAGTGCTAACCATTAAACCATGGCATCACTACATCATATACTGTGCTCCAATTTTGCGTGTTTTCAGATCAACGCTTCAGTCTACGCGTCATGAATGCAAAAGCCCCCATCAAGGATTTTTGGCCTAAACAAATGTTAACCATTTCTAAACATTCCTCAAGATGAAATGTATGCAGATCTGATGTAAGTGTCTCAGGATTATCGACGTTATATGGTGGTTTTCAGTAATTTGACGGACTGGTGGTTTTTAGTAATTCCGACAATGGTGGCAAAGTTTTATATTAACTCGGTCTTAAAATCAGGTCCCACTGAGATTTGAACTCGGATCGCTGGATTCAGATTGAGGCCATTTGTTTTTGGCCTCAACAAATGTTAGCCATTTTCTGAGCATTCCTCAAGATGAAATGTATGCAGATCTGATGTAAGTGTCTCAGGATTATCGACGTTGTATGGTGGTTTTCAGTAATTTGACGGACTGGTGGTTTTTAGTAATTCCGACAATAGTGGCAAAGTTTTATATTAACTCGGTCTTAAAATCAGGTCCCACCAAGATTTGAACTTGGATCACTGGATTCAGTAATTTGACGGACTGGTGGTTTTTAGTAATTCCGACAATGGTGGCAAAGGTTTATATTAACTTGGTCTTAAAATCAGTCCCCACCGAGATTTGATTTTGGATCACTGGATTCAAAGTCCAGAGTGCTAACCATTACACCATGGCACCACTAAAGGATATACTGAGCTCCAATTTTGCGTGTTTTCAGATCAATGCTTCAGTCTACGCGTCATGAGTGCAAAAGCCCCCATCAAGGTTTTTTGGCCTCAACAAATGTTAGCAATTTTCTGAACATTCCTCAAGATGAAATGTATGCAGATCTGATGTAAGTGTCTCAGGATTATCGACGTAATATGGTAGTTTTCAGTAATTTGACGGACTGGTGGTTTTTAGTAATTCCGACAATGGTGGCAAAGTTTTATATTAACTCGGTCTTCAAATCAGGTCCCACTGAGATTTGAACTCCGATCGCTGGATTCAGATTGAGGCCATTTGTTTTTGGCCTCAACAAATGTTAGCCATTTTCTGAGCATTCCTCAAGATGAAATATAGCAGATCTGATGTAAGTGTCTCAGGATTATGGACGTTATATGGTGGTTTTCAGTAATTTGACGGACTGGTGGTTTTTAGTATGAATGGAGATCTGATGTAAGTGTTTTAGGATTATCGACGTTATATGGTGGTTTTTAGTAATTCCGACAATGGTGGCAAAGTTTTATATTAACTCGGTCTTAAAATCAGGTCCCACTGAGATTTGAACTCGGATCGCTGGATTCAGATTGAGGCCATTTGTTTTTGGCCTCAACAAATGTTAGCCATTTTCTGAGCATTCCTCAAGATGAAATGTATGCAGATCTGATGTAAGTGTCTCAGGATTATCGACGTTGTATGGTGGTTTTTAGTAATTCCGACAATAGTGGCAAAGTTTTATATTAACTCGGTCTTAAAATCAGGTCCCACCGAGATTTGAACTTGGATCACTGGATTCAGTAATTTGACGGACTGGTGGTTTTTAGTAATTCCGACAATGGTGGCAAAGGTTTATATTAACTTGGTCTTAAAATCAGTCCCCACCGAGATTTGATTTTGGATCACTGGATTCAAAGTCCAGAGTGCTAACCATTACACCATGGCACCACTAAAGGATATAATGTGCTCCAATTTTGCGTGCTTTCAGATCAACGCTTCAGTCTACGTGTCATGAGTGCAAAAGCCCCCATCAAGGTTTTTTGGCCTCAACAAATGTTAGCCATTTTCTGAACATTCCTCAAGATGAAATGTATGCATATTTACCTAATGTAAGTGTCTCAGGCTTTTCCACATAATATGGTGGTTTTCAGTAATTTGACGGACTGGTGGTTTTTAGTAATTCCGACAATGGTGGCAAAGTTTTATATTAACTCGGTCTTAAAATCAGGTCCCACCGAGATTTGATTTCAGATCGCTGGATTCAGAGTGCAGAGTGCTAACCATTACACCATGGCACCTAGACAGGACATACTGTGCTCCAATTTTGCTTGTTTTCAGATCAACGCTTCAGTCTACGCGTCATGAGTGCAAAAGCCCCCATCAAGGTTTTTTGGCCTCAACAAATGTTAGCCATTTTCTGAACATTCCTCAAGATGAAATGTATGCATATTTAACTAATGTAAGTGTCTCAGGCTTTTCCCACATAATATGGTGGTTTTCAGTAATTTGACTGACTGGTGGTTTTTAGTAATTCCGACAATGTTGGCAAAGGTTTATATTAACTCGGTCTTAAAATCAGGTCCCACCGAGATTTGAACTCGGATCACTGGATTCAAAGTCCAGAGTGCTAACCATTACACCATGGCACCAATACAGGATGTAATGTGCTCCAATTTTGTGTGTTTTCAGATCAACGCTTCAGTCTACGCGTCATGAGTGCAAAAGCCCCCATCAAGGTTTTTTGGCGTCAACAAATGTTAGCCATTACTGAACATTCCTCAAGATGAAATGTATGCAGATCTGATGTAAGTGTCTCAGGATTATCGACGTAATATGGTGGTTTTCAGTAATTTGACGGACTGGTGGTTTTTAGTAATTCCGACAATGGTGGCAAAGTTTTATATTAACTCGGTCTTAAAATCAGGTCCCACCGAGATTTGATTTCAAATCGCTGGATTAGGAGTCCAGAGTGCTAACCATTAAACCATGGCATCACTACATCATATACTGTGCTCCAATTTTGCGTGTTTTCAGATCAACGCTTCAGTCTACGCGTCATGAATGCAAAAGCCCCCATCAAGGATTTTTGGCCTAAACAAATGTTAGCCATTTCTAAACATTCCTCAAGATGAAATGTATGCAGATCTGATGTAAGTGTCTCAGGATTATCGACGTTATATGGTGGTTTTCAGTAATTTGACGGACTGGTGGTTTTTAGTATTTCCGACAATGGTGGCAAAGTTATATATTAACTTGGTCTTAAAATCAGGTACCACAGAGATTTGAACTCAGATCGCTGGATTCAGAGTAAAGAGTGCTAACCATTACACCACAGCACCAATACAGGATATACTGAGCTCCAATTTTGCGTGTTTTCAGATCAATGCTTCAGTCTACGCGTCATGAGTGCAAAAGCCCCCATCAAGGTTTTTTGGCCTCAACAAATGTTAGCAATTTTCTGAACATTCCTCAAGATGAAATGTATGCAGATCTGATGTAAGTGTCTCAGGATTATCGACGTAATATGGTAGTTTTCAGTAATTTGACGGACTGGTGGTTTTTAGTAATTCCGACAATGGTGGCAAAGTTTTATATTAACTCGGTCTTCAAATCAGGTCCCACTGAGATTTGAACTCCGATCGCTGGATTCAGATTGAGGCCATTTGTTTTTGGCCTCAACAAATGTTAGCCATTTTCTGAGCATTCCTCAAGATGAAATATAGCAGATCTGATGTAAGTGTCTCAGGATTATGGACGTTATATGGTGGTTTTCAGTAATTTGACGGACTGGTGGTTTTTAGTATGAATGGAGATCTGATGTAAGTGTTTTAGGATTATCGACGTTATATGGTGGTTTTTAGTAATTCCGACAATGGTGGCAAAGTTTTATATTAACTCGGTCTTAAAATCAGGTCCCACTGAGATTTGAACTCGGATCGCTGGATTCAGATTGAGGCCATTTGTTTTTGGCCTCAACAAATGTTAGCCATTTTCTGAGCATTCCTCAAGATGAAATGTATGCAGATCTGATGTAAGTGTCTCAGGATTATCGACGTTGTATGGTGGTTTTTAGTAATTCCGACAATAGTGGCAAAGTTTTATATTAACTCGGTCTTAAAATCAGGTCCCACCGAGATTTGAACTTGGATCACTGGATTCAGTAATTTGACGGACTGGTGGTTTTTAGTAATTCCGACAATGGTGGCAAAGGTTTATATTAACTTGGTCTTAAAATCAGTCCCCACCGAGATTTGATTTTGGATCACTGGATTCAAAGTCCAGAGTGCTAACCATTACACCATGGCACCACTAAAGGATATAATGTGCTCCAATTTTGCGTGCTTTCAGATCAACGCTTCAGTCTACGTGTCATGAGTGCAAAAGCCCCCATCAAGGTTTTTTGGCCTCAACAAATGTTAGCCATTTTCTGAACATTCCTCAAGATGAAATGTATGCATATTTACCTAATGTAAGTGTCTCAGGCTTTTCCACATAATATGGTGGTTTTCAGTAATTTGACGGACTGGTGGTTTTTAGTAATTCCGACAATGGTGGCAAAGTTTTATATTAACTCGGTCTTAAAATCAGGTCCCACCGAGATTTGATTTCAGATCGCTGGATTCAGAGTGCAGAGTGCTAACCATTACACCATGGCACCTAGACAGGACATACTGTGCTCCAATTTTGCTTGTTTTCAGATCAACGCTTCAGTCTACGCGTCATGAGTGCAAAAGCCCCCATCAAGGTTTTTTGGCCTCAACAAATGTTAGCCATTTTCTGAACATTCCTCAAGATGAAATGTATGCATATTTAACTAATGTAAGTGTCTCAGGCTTTTCCCACATAATATGGTGGTTTTCAGTAATTTGACTGACTGGTGGTTTTTAGTAATTCCGACAATGTTGGCAAAGGTTTATATTAACTCGGTCTTAAAATCAGGTCCCACCGAGATTTGAACTCGGATCACTGGATTCAAAGTCCAGAGTGCTAACCATTACACCATGGCACCAATACAGGATGTAATGTGCTCCAATTTTGTGTGTTTTCAGATCAACGCTTCAGTCTACGCGTCATGAGTGCAAAAGCCCCCATCAAGGTTTTTTGGCGTCAACAAATGTTAGCCATTACTGAACATTCCTCAAGATGAAATGTATGCAGATCTGATGTAAGTGTCTCAGGATTATCGACGTAATATGGTGGTTTTCAGTAATTTGACGGACTGGTGGTTTTTAGTAATTCCGACAATGGTGGCAAAGTTTTATATTAACTCGGTCTTAAAATCAGGTCCCACCGAGATTTGATTTCAAATCGCTGGATTAGGAGTCCAGAGTGCTAACCATTAAACCATGGCATCACTACATCATATACTGTGCTCCAATTTTGCGTGTTTTCAGATCAACGCTTCAGTCTACGCGTCATGAATGCAAAAGCCCCCATCAAGGATTTTTGGCCTAAACAAATGTTAGCCATTTCTAAACATTCCTCAAGATGAAATGTATGCAGATCTGATGTAAGTGTCTCAGGATTATCGACGTTATATGGTGGTTTTCAGTAATTTGACGGACTGGTGGTTTTTAGTATTTCCGACAATGGTGGCAAAGTTATATATTAACTTGGTCTTAAAATCAGGTACCACAGAGATTTGAACTCAGATCGCTGGATTCAGAGTAAAGAGTGCTAACCATTACACCACAGCACCAATACAGGATATACTGAGCTCCAATTTTGCGTGTTTTCAGATCAATGCTTCAGTCTACGCGTCATGAGTGCAAAAGCCCCCATCAAGGTTTTTTGGCCTCAACAAATGTTAGCAATTTTCTGAACATTCCTCAAGATGAAATGTATGCAGATCTGATGTAAGTGTCTCAGGATTATGGACGTTATATGGTGGTTTTCAGTAATTTGACGGACTGGTGGTTTTTAGTATGAATGGAGATCTGATGTAAGTGTTTTAGGATTATCGACGTTGTATGGTGGTTTTTAGTAATTCCGACAATGGTGGCAAAGTTTTATATTAACTCGGTCTGAAAATCAGGTCCCACCGAGATTTGAACTCGGATCGCTGGATTCAGAGTCCAGAGTGCTAACCATTACACCATGGCACCACTATATCATATACTGTGCTCCAATTTTGCGTGTTTTCAGATCAACGCTTCAGTCTACGCGTCATGAGTGCAAAAGCCCCCATCAAGGTTTTTTAGCCTCAACAAATGTTAGCCATTTTCTGAACATTCCTCAAGATGAAATGTATGCATATTTAACTAATGTAAGTGTCTCAGGCTTTTCCACATAATATGGTGGTTTTCAGTAATTTGACGGACTGGTGGTTTTTAGTAATTCCGACAATGGTGGCAAAGTTTTATATTAACTTGGTCTTAAAATCAGGTCCCACTGAGATTTGAACTCCGATCGCTGGATTCAGATTGAGGCCATTTGTTTTTGGCCTCAACAAATGTTAGCCATTTTCTGAGCATTCCTCAAGATGAAATATATGCAGATCTGATGTAAGTGTCTCAGTATTATCGACGTAATATGGTGGTTTTCAGTAATTTGACGGACTGGTGGTTTTTAGTAATTCCGACAATGGTGGCAAAGATTTATATTAACTTGGTCTTAAAATCTGGTCCCACCGAAATTTGAACTCAAATCACTGGATTCAGAGTCCAGAGTGCTAACCATTACACCATGGCACCAATACAGGATATAATGTGCTCAATTTTGCGTGTTTTCAGATCAACGCTTCAGTCTACGCGTCATGAGTGCAAAAGCCCCCATCAAGGTTTTTTAGCCTCAACAAATGTTAGCCATTTTCTGAACATTCCTCAAGATGAAATGTATGCATATTTAACTAATGTAAGTGTCTCAGGCTTTTCCACATAATATGGTGGTTTTCAGTAATTTGACGGACTGGTGGTTTTTAGTAATTCCGACAATGGTGGCAAAGTTTTATATTAACTTGGTCTTAAAATCAGGTCCCACTGAGATTTGAACTCCGATCGCTGGATTCAGATTGAGGCCATTTGTTTTTGGCCTCAACAAATGTTAGCCATTTTCTGAGCATTCCTCAAGATGAAATATATGCAGATCTGATGTAAGTGTCTCAGTATTATCGACGTAATATGGTGGTTTTCAGTAATTTGACGGACTGGTGGTTTTTAGTAATTCCGACAATGGTGGCAAAGATTTATATTAACTTGGTCTTAAAATCTGGTCCCACCGAAATTTGAACTCAAATCACTGGATTCAGAGTCCAGAGTGCTAACCATTACACCATGGCACCAATACAGGATATAATGTGCTCAATTTTGCGTGTTTTCAGATCAACGCTTCAGTCTACGCGTCATGAGTGCAAAAGCCCCCATCAAGGTTTTTTAGCCTCAACAAATGTTAGCCATTTTCTGAACATTCCTCAAGATGAAATGTATGCATATTTAACTAATGTAAGTGTCTCAGGCTTTTCCACATAATATGGTGGTTTTCAGTAATTTGACGGACTGGTGGTTTTTAGTAATTCCGACAATGGTGGCAAAGTTTTATATTAACTTGGTCTTAAAATCAGGTCCCACCGAAATTTGTAGTCTGATCGCTGGATTAAGAGTCCAGAGTGCTAACCATTACACCATGGCTTCACTACATTATATACTGTGCTCCAATTTTGCGTGTTTTCAGATCAAAGCTTCAGTCTACGCGTCATGAGTGCAAAAGCCCCCATCAAGGTTTTTTAGCCTCAACAAATGTTAGCCATTTTCTGAACATTCCTCAAGATGAAATGTATGCATATTTAACTAATGTAAGTGTCTCAGGCTTTTCCACATAATATGGTGGTTTTCAGTAATTTGACGGACTGGTGGTTTTTAGTAATTCCGACAATGGTGGCAAAGTTTTATATTAACTTGGTCTTAAAATCAGGTCCCACCGAAATTTGTAGTCTGATCGCTGGATTAAGAGTCCAGAGTGCTAACCATTACACCATGGCTTCACTACATTATATACTGTGCTCCAATTTTGCGTGTTTTCAGATCAACGCTTCAGTCTACGCGTCATGAGTGCAAAAGCCCCCATCAAGGTTTTTTGGCGTCAACAAATGTTAGCCATTTTCCTAGCATTCCTCAAGATGAAATGTATGCAGATCTGATGTAACTGTCTCAGGATTATCGACGTAATATGGTGGTTTTCAGTAATTTGACGGACTGGTGGTTTTTAGTAATTCCGACAATGGTGGCAAAGTTTTATATTAACTCGGTCTTAAAATCAGGTCCCACTGAGATTTGAACTCGGATCGCTGGATTCAGATTGAGGCCATTTGTTTTTGGCCTCAACAAATGTTAGCCATTTTCTGAGCATTCCTCAAGATGAAATGTATGCAGATCTGATGTAAGTGTCTCAGGATTATCGACGTTATATGGTGGTTTTCAGTAATTTGACGGACTGGTGGTTTTTAGTAATTCCGACAATAGTGGCAAAGTTTTATATTAACTCGGTCTTAAAATCAGGTCCCACCGAGATTTGAACTTGGATCACTGGATTCAGTAATTTGACGGACTGGTGGTTTTTAGTAATTCCGAAAATGGTGGCAAAGTTTTATATTAACTCGGTCTTAAAATCAGGTCCCTCCGAGATTTGAGTTCAGATCGCTGGATTCAGAGTGCAGAGTGCTAACCATTACACCATGGCACCTAGACAGGACATACTGTGCTCCAATTTTGCATGTTTTCAGATCAACGCTTCAGTCTACGCGTCATGGGTGCAAAAGCCCAAATCAAGGTTTTTTGGCCTCAACAAATGTTAGCAATTTTCTGAACATTTCTCAAGATAAAATGTATGCAGATCTGATGTAAATGTCTCGGGATTATCGACGTTATATGGTGGTTTTCAGTAATTTGACGGACTGGTGGTTTTTAGTAATTCCGACAATGGTGGCAAAGTTTTATATTAACTCAGTCTTAAAATCAGGTCCCACCGAGATTTGAACTCGGATCGCTGGATTCAGATTGAGGCCATTTGTTTTTGGCCTCAACAAATGTTAGCCATTTTCTGAGCATTCCTCAAGATGAAATGTATGCAGATCTGATGTAAGTGTCTCAGGATTATCGACGTTATATGGTGGTTTTCAGTAATTTGACGGACTGGTGGTTTTTAGTAATTCCGACAATAGTGGCAAAATTTTATATTAACTTGGTCTTAAGATCAGGTCCCACCGAAATTTGAACTCTGGATTAAGAGTCCAGAGTGCTAACCATTACACCATGGCACCACTACATCATATACTGTGCTCCAATATTGCGTGTTTTCAGATCAACGCTTCAGTCTACGCGTCATGAGTGCAAAAGCCCCCATCAAGGTTTTTTGGCGTCAACAAATGTTAGCCATTTCTGAACATTCCTCAAGATGAAATGTATGCATATTTAACTAATGTAAGTGCCTCAGGCTTTTCCCACATAATATGGTGGTTTTCAGTAATTTGACTGTTTGGTGGTTTTTAGTAATTCCGACAATGTTGGCAAAGTTTTATATTAACTTGGTCTTAAAATCAGGTCCCACCGAGATTTGAACTCGGATCACTGGATTCAAAGTCCAGAGTGCTAACCATTACACCATGGCACCAATACAGGATGTAATGTGCTCCAATTTTACGTGTTTTCAGATCAACGCTTCAGTCTACGCGTCATGAGTGCAAAAGCCCCCATCAAGGTTTTTTGGCCTCAACAAATGTTAGCCATTTTCTGAACATTCCTCAAGATAAAATGTATGCAGATCTGATGTAAGTGTCTCAGGATTATCGACGTTATATGGTGGTTTTCAGTAATTTGACGGACTGGTGGTTTTTAGTAATTCCGACAATGGTGGTAAAGTTTTATATTAACTTGGTCTTAAAATCAGGTCCCACCAAGATTTGGACTCGGATTGCTGGATTCAGATTGAGGCCATTTGTTTTTGGCCTCAACAAATGTTAGCCATTTTCTGAGCATTCCTCAAGATGAAATGTATGCAGATCTGATGTAAGTGTCTCGGGATTATCAATGTTATATGGTGGTTTTCAGTAATTTGACGGACTGGTGGTTTTTAGTAATTCCGACAATAGTGGCAAAGTTTTATATTAACTCGGTCTTCAAATCAGGTCGCACTTACGTTTGATTTCAGATCGCTTGATTCAGAGTCCAGAGTGCTAACCATTACACCATGGCACCACTACATCATATCCTGTGCTCCAATTTTGCTTGTTTTCAGATCAACGCTTCAGTCTACGCGTCATGAGTGCAAAAGCCCCCATCAAGGTTTTTTGGCCTCAACAAATGTTAGCCATTTTCTGAACATTTCTCAAGATAAAATGAATGCAGATCTGATGTAAATGTCTCATGATTATCGACGTTATATGGTGGTTTTCAGTAATTTGACGGACTGGCGGTTTTTAGTAATTCCGACAATGGTGGCAAAGTTTTATATTACCTCGGTCTTAAAATCAGGTCTCACCGAGATTTGAACTCGGATCGCTGGATTCAGAGTCCAGGGTAATAACCATTACACCATGGTACCACTACATCATATACTGTGCTCCAATTTTGCGTGTTTTCAGATCAACGCGTCAGTCTTCGCGTCATGAGTGCAAAAGCCCCCATCAAGGTTTTTTGGCGTCAAAAAATAGTTAGCCATTTTCTGAACATTCCTCAGGATGAAATGTATGCAGATCTGATGTAAGTGTCTCAGTATTATCGACGTAATATGGTGGTTTTCAGTCATTTGACGGACTGGTGGTTTTTAGTAATTCCGACAATGGTGGCAAAGATTTATATTAACTTGGTCTTAAAATCAGGTCCCACCGAAATTTGAACTCAAATCACTGGATTCAGAGTCCAGAGTGCTAACCATTACACCATGGCACCAATACAGGATATAATGTGCTCAATTTTGCGTGTTTTCAGATCAACGCTTCAGTCTACGCGTCATGAGTGCAAAAGCCCCCATCAAGGTTTTTTGGCCTCAACAAATGTTAGCCATTTTCTGAACATTCCTCAAGATGAAATGTATGCAGATCTGATGTAAGTGTCTCAGGATTATCAACGTTATTTGGTGGTTTTCAGTAATTTGACGGACTGGTGGTTTTTAGTAATTCCGACAATGGTGGCAAAGTTTTATATTTACTCGGTCTTAAAATCAGGTCCCACTGAGATTTGATTTCAGATCGCTGGATTCAGAGTCCAGAGTGCTAACCATTACACCATGGCACCACTACATCATATACTGTGCTCCAATTTTGCTTGTTTTCAGATCAACGCTTCAGTCTACGCGTCATGAGTGCAAAAGCCCCCATCAAGGTTTTTTGGCCTCAACAAATGTTAGCCATTTTCTGAACATTCTCAAGATGAAATGTATGCAGATCTGATGTAAGTGTCTCAGGATTATCGACGTTATATGGTGGTTTTCAGTAATTTGACGGACTGGTGGTTTTTAGTAATTCCGACAATGGTGGCAAAGTTTTATATTACCTCGGTCTTAAAATCAGGTCTCACCGAGATTTGAACTCGGATCGCTGGATTCAGAGTCCAGAGTGCTAACCATTACACCATGGCACCACTACAGTCATATACTGTGCTCCAATTTTGCGTGTTTTCAGATCAATGCGTCAGTCTTCGCGTCATGAGTGCAAAAGCCCCCATCAAGGTTTTTTGGCGTCAAAAAATGTTAGCCATTTTCTGAACATTCCTCAGGATGAAATGTATGCAGATCTGATGTAAGTGTCTCAGTATTATCGACGTAATATGGTGGTTTTCAGTAATTTGACGGACTGGTGGTTTTTAGTAATTCCGACAATGGTGGCAAAGATTTATATTAACTTGGTCTTAAAATCTGGTCCCACCGAAATTTGAACTCAAATCACTGGATTCAGAGTCCAGAGTGCTAACCATTACACCATGGCACCAATACAGGATATAATGTGCTCAATTTTGCGTGTTTTCAGATCAACGCTTCAGTCTACGCGTCATGAGTGCAAAAGCCCCCATCAAGGTTTTTTGGCCTCAACAAATGTTAGCCATTTTCTGAACATTCCTCAAGATGAAATGTATGCAGATCTGATGTAAGTGTCTCAGGATTATCGACGTTATATTGTGGTTTTCAGTAATTTGACGGACTGGTGGTTTTTAGTAATTCTGACAATGGTGGCAAAGTTTTATATTACTCGGTCTTAAAATCAGGTCCCACCGAGATTTGAACTCGGATCGCTGGATTCAGAGTCCAGAGTGCTAACCATTACACCATGGCACCACTACATCATATACTGTGCTCCAATTTTGCGTGTTTTCAGATCAACGCTTCAGTCTTCGCGTCATGAGTGCAAAAGCCCCCATCAAGGTTTTTTGGCGTCAACAAATGTTAGCCATTTTCTGAACATTCCTCAGGATGAAATGTATGCAGATCTGATGTAAGTGTCTCAGGATTATCGACGTATATGGTGGTTTTCAGTAATTTGACGGACTGGTGGTTTTTAGTAATTCCGACAATGGTGGCAAAGATTTATATTAACTTGGTCTTAAAATCAGGTCCCACCGAAATTTGAACTCAGAATCACTGGATTCAGAGTCCAGAGTGCTAACCATTACACCATGGCACCAATACAGGATATAATGTGCTCAATTTTGCGTGTTTTCAGATCAACGCTTCAGTCTACGCGTCATGAGTGCAAAAGCCCCCATCAAGGTTTTTTGGCCTCAACAAATGTTAGCCATTTTCTGAACATTCCTCAAGATGAAATGTATGCAGATTACTGATGTAAGTGTCTCAGGATTATCGACGTATATGGTGGTTTTCAGTAATTTGAACGGACTGGTGGTTTTTAGTAATTCCGACAATGGTGGCAAAGTTTTATATTAACTCGGTCTTAAAATCAGGTCCCACCGAGATTTGATTTCAGATCGCTGGATTCAGAGTCCAG